>NW_025379935.1:0-5836 GCF_016433145.1 Gracilinanus agilis | reverse complement strand
CTGGAAATGTCTCGATTCCACGTACCTTCCACACTGTGCCCTGTTGTGGGGTTCCTCCGTTCGTCTGGACTTGTTTTTATGTCCCCTTGAGGAGTTTTGTGTGTTTCGGTCAGGAGAGGTTAAGAGCCGCTTCTTACTCTGCCGCCATCTTAACCCGGAACCTCTCTATTATTTTTTAAAAGAGTAAAAATGTAGTTGAGTAAAACCAACTATGTTTTTTTTTACCACATCTGACAGTATATACTACATTCAGTTTAATATCTATTATCCTCCATATTTATAAAGAAGGATCATTTTCTCAATTCTATTCCAAAGAAAAATTGACCTTTATAACTACACAGCATTTTCTCTCTCTCTCTCTCTCTCTCTCTCTCTCTCTCTCTCTCTCTCTCTCTCTCTCTCTCTCTCTTTCTCTCTCTCCCCTTTCTCTCTTCTCTCTCTTTCACCATTTTTCTCTATCAAATTCATTAAATTGTGCAATTGTCTAGGTCATATTTTCCATAGTAGCATGAAATACTTGATCGAATGCTTTGCTAAAATCAAGGTAAACTATGTGTTTAGCATTCCTTGGTCTTCCAGTTTAATAATCCTGTTTTTAAAAATAAAGGAAATAATGTTGATCTAGCATAAATTATACTTGCTGAGTGATTTTAAATTATCTCAGGATTTTAAAACAAATGCTACCAAAATTAGAAGGGAAGCAACAAATTGGGGAAAAAAATTCAGACCAAGGTCTAATTACTCAAATATCCAAGGAGCTAAATCAATTGTACAAAAAAAAAAAATCAAGCCATCTCCCAGTTGATAAATGGGCAAGGGACATGAATAGGCAATTTTCAGATAAAGAAATCAAAACTATCAATAAGCACATGAGAAAATGTTCTAAATCTCTAATAATTAGAGAAATGCAAATCAAAACAACTCTGTGGTATCACCTCATACCTAGCAGATTGGCTAAAATGATAACAAAGGAGAGTAATTAATGTTGGAGGGGATGTGGAAAAATTGGGACATCAATGCATTGCTGGTAGAGTTGTGAACTGATCCAACCATTCTGGATGGCAATTTGGAACTATGCTCAAAGGGCTTTGAAAGACTATCTGCCTTTTGATCCAGCCTTAGCACTGCTTGGATTATACCCCAAAGAGATAATAAGGAAAAAGACATACAAAAATATTTTAGCTGTGCTCTTTGTGGTGGCAAAAAATTGGAAAATGAGAGAATGTCCTTCAATTGGGGAATGGCTGAACAAATTGTGGTATCTGTTGGTGATGGAATACTATTGTGCTCAAAGGAATAAAGAACTGGAGGAATTCCATGTGAACTGGAATGACCCCCAGGAATTGATGCAGAGTGAAAGGAGCAGAACCAGGAAAACATTGTACACAGAGACTGATACACTGTGGTACAATAGAACATAACAGACTTCTCTACTAGCCGCAATGCAAGGATCCAGGACAATTCTGAGGGATTTGTGGAAAAGAAAGCTTCCCACATTCAGAGGAAGAACTATGGGAGGAGAAACACAGAGGAAAAACAACTCCTTGAACACATGGGCTGTTGGGGTTATTATTGGGGATGTAGACACTAAATGTCTTTAGTATTTCTTAATAAGAGTGTTGTCTTGTGATCTGTCTTTAAGACAAATATGGATTTTCCTAAATGAAGTAACCAATGAGCTCTGTAGTTGGATAACAGTTTCTAAAAAAGATCTACATAATGCTGTATATGTCATCAACCTTGTTTGGAAATATTCACTCTTTATAAAAACCAGGTCTCTATTTTCTGACTTGATCTCTCACTGGGGTCCAACTATGTAAGTTATATGATATTCTGGGTTTATCTGGGAGATTTGGCCCTCTTCCAATGAACTCTAAATTCTACCTTGACTTGGAGAAATCTGCCTTTTTGACTTTGTTTATCTAAATTGTCTATATCAGAGTGGTGGGATAAAAATTTCCACTATGAAGAGTGGGGAAAGGTAGCTTGTTTGACTACCATACAGATATCAGCAAATGATAGGTTCGGAGGCTACCTTGTTAATTCAAGAATTTTCATGGCACTATGTCATTTGGTTAGAGCTGAGTGTAAGCAAAGAATGGATTCCTCAGAAGTTATTTCAATATGCTTGCAGCAGATGAGATGAACCAAAGTGCTACCCAAGCTACCTAGATGATGTCAACCATGAAATTGACAGTACAGTGGCAGAGAACTGGAAACTGAAGAGATGTCCATTAACTGGGGAATGGCTAAACAAGTTGTGGTACATGAATATAATGGATTACTATTGTATCATAAGGAATGATGAACAAGATGATCACAAAAAAATGGAATGACTTACATGAAGTGATGCAAAGTGAAGTGAATGGAAACAGGAGAACATTGTACATGCTAACAGCAAGTATGATGACAAACTGTGAACGACTTAACTATTATCAGAAATGCAAGGATCCAGGGCAACTCCAAAGGGCTTATTCCAAAAAAGGCTATTCACTGCTACAAAAGGAACTGACAGAATCTAAATGCAGATTGAAGCAGATAATTTCCCCCTTCATTTTCTCCATGAATTTTTCTTGTGTGTGATGTCTTCTTTCTCAATATGACAAGCATAGGAATATGTATTGTTTGATAGCACATGTACAATGTGTATCATATTACCTATTGTCTTAGGTAAAGGAGAAGGCTAGGAAAGAGAGAACTAGGACTGAAAAATGTCAGAAAATGATTATTTAAAAATTGTATTGAAATGTTATCTGAAAAATATTTAAATAATTATAAAAAAAGGAAAGGAAAGAATTACTAGGAAAGTCCAAATGCTAACACCTTTATAAAGAAAAGCTTTGGGAAGAGTTTAGTTCTCCTTCCAATCATCTCATTAAAAGAGAGAAGTAGGCTAAGTTGACAACATGGTGATTTTGAGAAGGTTATAGGAAATATAGATCAAAATGTCAAATAGGCAGTTGGGAAATGAGCTCAGGAGAAAGAATAGATAGTATTGAATCTCTAGATCTAGATAAGCAATTGATGAGAAATGAGCTCAAGAGAAAGATTAGAGTTGAATCTAGAGATCTAATCTTTTACAATGTCCTGATACTTCTTCAGAGAAAAACAGAGACATACAGACAGACCGACAGCATCAGTCAGACAGTGATAGACAGACAGACAGACAGACAGACACACACACACACACACACACACACTCAAACTGGAGAAGTTTCTAAGACAAAGTCCAGGAGAATGTTCATGACTACTGATATGAACAATAATTTAGTAGACTGAGAAGTGCAGTCAGATAAGCAGGAAGACTATCAAGAGAGAGCAGTTACAAAAACCAAGAAGTAAAGAATGTTCTGTAGAAGAGAACACTTGAATGTCAAATACTGTAGAAAGTTCATGAAAGTTCAATAAGAATGTTAAAAAGGCCATCATAAATGGCAGTTCATTCATTTATTCATTTATTTTTTTGCATATATTAATTTATAACATTTCTCCACGGTTAGAAGATTCATGTTCTATCCCTCTCCTCCTCCCACCCCCTCCCATAGCCCACACACAATTCCACTGGGTTTTACATGTGTCATTGATTAAGACCAATTTCCATATTATTGATATTTGTATTAGGGTGTTCATTTTGAGTTAATATCCCTAATTATATCCCTATCCACCCATGTGATCAGGCAGTTGTTTTTCTTCTATGTTTCTACTTCCACAGTTCTTCCTCTGAATGTGAATAGTGTTGTTTCTCATAATTCCCTCAGAGTTGTCCTAGATCATTGCATTGTTGCTAGTAGAGAAGTCTATGACATTCAATTTTACCACAGTGTATCCATCTCTGTGTACAATGTTCTCCAGGTTCTTCTCCTTGCACTCTGTAGATGGCAGTTTAAAAAGCTGATGATTCTCTTGAAGAAAGCAGTTTCTGTTTAGTGATTAGGATGGAAGTCAGATTAAAAGGATTAAGACTAGTTTTATCTCAAATTCTAAGATCCCATTATCTCAATTGGCCAGTTGCTGTTCGTGTGTGTGTGTGTGTGTGATAGCATATGTCACTGGCCTCACCTTTGTGTTTTTTTTTCTAAATTTTTTTTATCTCAATGAGTGAAATAAAAATGTATGATTCTTAAAGTCAAGCAATTAGCTTTTACTGCCCCTCCTCAATATCCTCAAGGCAAATAACTCAGTTTACACCCTTATTTGAGAATGGAATATGTGAGACTAGACTGTTTTAAGTTTCAAGGACTTCTTCCTGATTGTTTACCTAGAAGATTTAGGGACAGGTCTGGGAGTGTGGAAAACTGTTAGAAGATGAAAGGTACTTATTTGAGGGCAATTCAAGTCACTCAGCCAGCTACAGCTGGCTCCTTGTCTCCCTTTACCATTGAAAATTTAGGGTGATACTTTTACCCTTCCCCCCTCCAAAGTGATGAGCTCATGTATCTTGATATTTTCTGATTGGGGTAGACTTCGTGCCTAGATTATAAATCTTGACTTCTAGAAAAAGGGAGGCCAGACAGAGTAGGGAGGGGGTGTAAGAATGGAGGGATAAGGGATAAGGGAAAATGCAAAGGGAAAGAGGAGAATTTAGCCATGAACCTTAGGAAAAGATTCTAGAAGGAGAAGGCACTGCAGAGGAAGGTTTTGGGGAGTTAACTGAGTTAACTGTCACTACACAATGGTCCTGTCCCTGAGCTGGAAGGTAGAGCTGCTTCATCAGCTCCTGTAACCTGATTAGTTTTGTGGAGAAACTTGGAGAGTTTCAGCTTGGAAGATATCTAGGAGGAGATCTGAGTTTTCCTGCAGGGCGGAAAATTTGGCTGTGGCAATTTGGTTAAGGTAAACCAAAGGGTTTAACATCTGGGACTTTGGATTTTTTAACCTAAGAAGCCAACCTCAGGCTTGAGAAAGGACTCAGTCCACTTGTGAGTCCATTCTCACCATCCCATTTAGGGATAATTAAGGTTAGTTGACTAACAATCTAAGATACTTAGTATAGATAGTCAGATGTTTTGGGGGTTTAGATAAGATCAGGGAGCTGACAAGAAGGGTTGTAGAAGATCAGAAGAGCTCACTCAGTGAGAGAGGCTTAGAAAGTGGGTGGAGATAGGGCTCTGTAGAGTCAGGGAAGTATTGAATCTTAACTATAAATTCCTTAACCTTAATAAGCAAAATAAACTTGTATTTTCATATAGTCTCAAGGGTTTTTGCACTTCATTGGCCCTGGGAAGGTCCCTAGGTAGGTTTTTCATCACCAATCCTTCTGGGTCCTTATCTATCCACATATCTCCTTTTGGAGATACATTTCTTTTTCAGGGGGATCTTGAGTCAGGAACCTATAAAATGTTTGTATTTGCACCCAGGCATTACATTTGCCACCAGGGTATTGAGATGGGAAAATAAATTCCATTTAAAATTACTGTAGACAATATAAATACCTAGAGGTTGTGGAAAATTAATATTGAATGGAATATTTTTGAGAAATGGCCCCCAAACATTTTGATTTTAAAGCTGAGGCAAACAGTTTCTCTTCCCAAACTAGGTTTGGTCCAACAGGGTTAAAAATATATCCCCAAGCTCTTTTCTTATAGACAGAGTGGAGATATGGTCCTTTTTATCTGTAAAAAGGGACTTGATTAGGTAAGCCACCATATTGGGAAGTGTGCTCTACATAGCCATTTGTTGAGTTTCTTGGCATCCATGCACACTTCTTTCCCTGTGATAAAGAAGTTCCAGTTACTGATTCCATTTCCTGTGTGACTATTCTCCAATAAGAGATGACCTAGGGAGAACTGAGTGATAATGCTAGAAGGGATATATATATATATATACATATATATAT
>NW_025379934.1:0-13326 GCF_016433145.1 Gracilinanus agilis | reverse complement strand
GTATATGTATATGTATATATATACATACATACATATATGTATCTCAAGGAATACATATTTTTTGAATAAGATATTTGATCAACTTTCACAGCAAATAAATTTTTGAGAGAGTCACCCTTATTACACATGCGGTCCACTTTCTCACAGGTTACCACTCTACCAGTGGTTCCTGCATTTCATTACATGAATATTCTTTTGAAATAAATAATAAAAAATAAAGGCAAATAGATCCAAAGTGAATGTTGCAAAATTGCAAAGAAAAACTTGGCCCTAAAGGAGAGATATGAGAAGTCTTTCCCTATTCCTTCAGAGAGGTATGTGTGGGGTCTTTGTTTTCACTTTTTCTTTTTGAATTTTTTGTTATAAGAGATTGCAGGGAGAGGGGAAGAGAGTTTGAGGTATACAGGGAAATTTTAGGCAATGTGAAAAGAAAATATATAAATGAAAATTTACTTTGAAAAATAAATCATAAACTCTTCAAAACCTTATAGTTTGTTTATATTCATTACCGTTACCATTACTGGCTGGTAGAGATATCAAGGGAAAAAAAAGTCAGCTCCTAATGTTTCTGAAGAAAAGGCTGTTATATCACATCTGGGGCTCTTAAACTATCCTAGAGGCTAGTGGGGCAGAAATTTCAGATAGATGGCAGCATTAGGCTATATCAGGAGACCTTAGCATCAGAGAATAATTTTAGACCAGATGATAATCCAAATATTGTACCCACAACATTTGGGGGAAAGAAAGGACACATACACCCCAACCACACATTCTCTCTCTCTCTCTCTCTCTCTCTCTCTCTCTCTCTCTCTCTCTCTCTCTCCACACACACAGTACCTCTGACCATTTGCCCAGAAGTTAGTATTCCTAAGGGGAACAAACTTGTGTCAGAAAAGTCTCTTAGAGGGCTCAACAATGTAGTCTAGTCCTACCTTTTCCCAAATCCAGATACCTACTTGTCACAGGGTCACAGTCTGAAGCCCCGCCCCCCACCAATGGCCCCAAAGCACCATAATAATGGTGAATCTATTACTACTAGTGAAGATGGTTCATTCACATGCAAATAATACAACAATCAGTAAACTTGTACCTATGGCATATATATGCAGAACATGCAAGAAAGGAGATCAAATTAAGAAATAATTACAGGGGGGCAGCTGGGTAGCTCAGTGGATTGAGAGCCAGGCCTAGAGACAGGAGGTCCTAGGTTCAAGCCCGGGCTCAGCCACTTCCCAGCTGTGTGACCCTGGGCAAGTCACTTGACCCCCATTGCTTACCCTTACCACTCTTTTGCCTTGGAGCCAATACACAGTATTGACTCCAAGATGGAAGGTAAGGGTTTAAAAAAAAAAAGAAAGAATTACAGGAATTCATGAGACTAGGACATACATAGAGTGGCGATATGGCTGAAGGACATACATTGAGAAGTCAACTCATACCCCTGACACTTTAGTACTTCAGATGTCCTATGGTGATATCAGAGTGCATAGAGTAATAAGGATATCTTTCCTGTGCTTTTCTGAGCATTGCATCTCTCTTCTATGTAGAATCCTTTTCTTTACTGGTCTCATTTTAATCATTGGGCATTGTTCCCTTCTAACAGCTTTTGGGCTTCCTGTCTTCAGGGCAACCTGATGATCATTTCAACTCCCATAATTTAATGATACAGTCATTAGAAGACCTCTCCTTGATAAAAGCAAGGAAATGGCTCTTTAACCATACTTAGAGACTATGATTTACAACAAAGGACTTTCAAATAAAATGCCAGGGAGCATAATCCAAACTGAAATAGGGATTTTTAACTTCCTCTATCTGGGACTGAACTGTAGTTCACTGGTAGTGGACAACAACATATTCCTAGGTTGCTCTCTGGCTTGCTATTCAGATTCATTTGACTCCAAACAAAAGCAAAGAGAAGGAGCTATTGTCCTCTTTATTATTACTGTTGGTCAGAAGTGAAATTGCTTGTCTTTGTTACCATATTTCGAACAGTAAAAAACCTTTGTATCCATTTAAAAACATCATCTCTCAAATGTAACCAAGGGACTCCTCTGTGAATAAAGATTTACTTTGGTAAATGTTATATCAAAATGTCCAGTGAACAAGACAAAAATGTCATCCTCCATTTACACTTCTTTTATATCTTTTTTTTTTTTTGCTTTACTTTGTTATATAGAAAATATTGGGAGGCTTTTTATTCTCCACACTGCTGTCCCACCCCCATCTCCTGGCATTCCTTGATCTCTTGAATATTTAGCATAAATACCACAGCCTTCATGGCAGCTTTCTAATCCCCCCAATTCTTAGAGCTTTTTCTTCTACTTAAAGAAATTTGTACTTAGTTTATATGAAATTTGTATTTACTTCTCTGTTTCAAATTAATTTCTACAAATAGAGCAGGAGGTCTTTTAGGCCAGGAACTGATTTTTTGCTATTTTTTGTATCCACAGTGCTTAGCACAATGCATGATAGACAGTAGCCACATATCATAGGATTGTTAAATGGAATAAAATTAGTCAGTCAATAAGCATTTATTAAGCACCTATTGTATGCCAGGTTCTTTACTAAGAACTTGGAATATAAAGAAAGGTAAAAGAAAATCTTTTCCCTTGAGGAGATTACAATCTAATGAAGGGAAGTAGATATTAATCATGATCCGGTTGGCACACAGAGTTACAGTGATTCTCTTTGGATAACAAAAATATGACAATTTTGTTACTACCTTATTGGATATGATATACATGTAAAACAAACTGTATGTAATAGATGTTCAATTTTATATGCAATATTCTTTTTTATTCATATTTGCATATTGGAATGTTTGTGTTTTGATGTTTAAGTTCATAATAATAAGGAAAACGAATACATGCTTAAAATCCCCAAGGAAAGAAATGAAAAGCATAACCTTATAGCTGTATTTGTATTGAAATGTGGATGGATTCAAAATGGAAAGTTCTTATTATATGTAAAGCACTGTGCTAGGTGATAACGGGAAGGAACAAAGTATAATATGTACTACTTACAAGATGGGAACCAGTAATTGAATTGATATAGACTAAGTGCTCATCGCAGAAAATTTAAGGAGGGAAAAGATCACTTCCAGTGGGGGAGAATCAGAAAAGATTTCATAGAGAAGGCAGTACCTGAGCTTGAAAGAAAGTAGAGTTTGGTTCAATCTGTGAAATTGCATAATGATACATCACCAAAGCAAAGTGAAAATCTGATTTCTTTACAACCAATTTGAAGAAAAAATCTAGAAACTTGGCCCAGGAGACTGAGAACTGAGAACTGTTAACATCTGCAAGAGTCATTGTTGTTTGGCTGGCAACAGATTTTGCTATGCCACCCTCCTGGGTAAAGGGATGGAGAGCATGGTGTAATGAGGAATTTAAGGAGGTAGAAGAGTAAACTTTCTCTACTGGTAAAGATTCTCCACTCCTAGGCAAACATTCTGACTTTCAAAGGTGACTCAGACCCAGGTGAATCTCTGAGTTTTGGGAAATACAACTGAACTGCATTGTTTAGCTACCCTGGAGACTTCCTTGACACAGGTGTGTTCTCTCTAGAAATATCAACCCCTGGGAAAGTGGCCAGTGTGTGTAGGTGTGCATACATGTGCATCTGCTTTCTTTTGCCCAAGGTGTCCTTCTTGGGTGTCGTAGCTACATTTGAAACCTACCCACAATGGGTAAATGAACAACAGTCTTTTGGTATTATTTTGTGATACTAAGAATTTTGATATAATCCAACTTGGCTTTTATCTGAAACCCCATTTGCAAAACTTCAGGGATGGCTGAAAACCCTCAGATATAATAGAGCAGCCATTTCTGCAGTAATATTAGGAGATTGCCTCCTTCATTCCTTGATGTATAGAGCAGCCAGAAATTCTAATGTTGATGGGTGAACTGGAGGGGATTTTGATTAGCTAATGATTCATTTCAAAGATGAAATCATGACAGGAAATGTAGCTTGCAGGCTGAACTTTAGACTCCAGCTACCAGTTCTAGTCCCTATATTTCAAATAAATGCTACTCTTGGACTTTTCATTGATATTTGGAAGGGAAGGGTAACAGACCTCAGACTTTGTAGACACAGGATTATTTTCCCCAGTTGCTTTATCTTCAAAGTATCAATATATGAATGGTCATTGAAAAATGCATATCAACAGTATAACAAACAAAAATCACATGATTATCTCAATAGAGTCTGAAAAAGCCTTTGACAAAATACAGCATCCATTCCTATTGAAAACACTGAAAAGTATAGGAATAGAAGGACCTTTCCTAAAAATAATAAACAGTATATACCTAAAACCATCAACAAACATCATATGCAATGGGGATAAATTAGAAGCCCTTCCTAAAAATAATAAACAGATAAAATAGACAAAGTACTAGTCAATCTAATAAGAAAAAGGAAAGAAGAAAACCAAATTGACAGTATTAAAAATGAAAAGGGAGATCTCACCTCTAATAAAGGGGAAATTAAGGCAATCATTAAGAACTATTTTGCCCAATTATATGGCTACAAATATAACAATTTAGGAGATATGGATGAATATCTACAAAAATATAAATTGCCTAGATTAACAGCAGAAGAAATAGAATACCTGAATAAACCCATATCAGAAAAAGAAATTGAACAAGCCATCAAAGAACTCCCTAAGAAAAAATCACCAGGACCTGATGGATTCACAAGTGAATTCTATCAGACATTCAAAGAGCAACTAATCCCAATTCTATACAAATTATTTGATATGATAAGCAAAGAAGGAGTCCTACCAAATTCCTTTTATTCCACAAATATTGTACTGATTCCAAAGCCAGGTAGACCAAAAACAGAGAAAGAAAACTATAGACCAATCTCCCTAATGAACATAGATGCAAAAATCTTAAATAGAATATTAGCAAAGAGACTCCAGCAAGTAATTAAGAAGATCATCCACCATGATCAGGTGGGATTTATACCAGGAATGCAAGGATGGTTCAACATTAGGAAAACCATCCACATAATTGACCATATCAACAGTCTAACAAACAAAAATCACATGATTATCTCAATAGATTCTGAAAAAGCCTTTGACAAAATACAGCATCCATTCCTATTGAAAACATTGAAAAGTATAGGAATAGAAGGACCTTTCCTAAAAATAATAAACAGAAGCCTTCCCAATAAGATCAGGAGTGAAACAAGGATGCCCATTATCACCTCTATTATTCAACGTAGTACTAGAAACACTAGCAATAGCAATTAGAGAAGAAAAAGAAATTGAAGGTATCAAAATAGGCAATGAGGAGACTAAGCTATCACTCTTTGCAGATGATATGATGGTATACTTAAAAAATCCTAGAGAATCAACTAAGAGGCTGGTAGAAATAATCAACAACTTTAGCAAAGTGGCAGGATACAAAATAAATGCACATAAATCATCAGCATTTCTATACATTTCCAACACATTAGAACAGCAAGAGGTAGAAAGAGAAACACCATTTAAAATCACCCTAGACAATATAAAATACTTGGGAATCTATCTACCAAAACAAACACAGCAATTATACGAAAACAACTACAAAACACTTTCCAAACAAATAAAACTGGACCTCAACAATTGGAAAGCCATTAACTGTTCATGGGTAGGACGAGCTAACATAATAAAAATGAACATCCTACCCAAATTAATTTACCTATTTAGTGCCATACCTATCAAATTACCAAAAAACTTCTTTACTGAATTAGGAAAAACTATAAGAAATTTCATTTGGAATAACAAAAGATCAAGAATATCAAAGGAAATAATGAAAAAAATGCGAAGGAAGGGGGCCTAACAGTACCAGATATCAAACTATACTATAAAGCAACAGTCATTAAATCAATATGGTACTGGCTAAGAGATAGAAGGGAGGATCAGTGGAATAGACTCAGAGTTAATGATGTCAGCAAGACAGTGTATGATAAACCCAAAGAGCCCAACTTTTGGGACATGAATCTACTATTTGACAAAAACTGATGGGAAATTTGGAAAACAATATGGGAGAGATTAGGTTTAGATCAACATCTCACACCCTACACCAAGATCAATTCAGAATGGGTGAGTGACTTGAATATAAAGAGGGAAACTATAAATAAGTTAAGTGAACACAGAATAGTATACTTGTCAGATCTCTGGGAAAGGAAAGATTTTAAAACCAAGCAAGAGTTAGAGAAAATTACAAAATGTAAATTTAATGGTTTTGATTATATTAAGCTAAAAAGCTTTTGTACAAACAAAAACAAGGTAGTCAAAATCAGAAGGGAAACAACAAATTTGGAAAAAATCTTTATAATGAAAAACTCTAACAGGGTTCTAATCACTCAAATATACAAGGAGTTAAAGCAATTGTATAAAAAATCAAGCCATTCCCCAATTGATAAATGGGCAAGAGACATGAATAGGCAATTTTCAGATAAAGAAATCAAAAGTATCAAAAAGCACATGAGAAAGTGTTCTAAATCTCTAATAATTAGAGAAATGCAAATCAAAAGAACTCTGAGGTATCACCTCACACCTAGCAGATTGGCTAAAATGAAAGAAGGGGAGAGTAATGAATGCTGGAGGGGATGTGGCAAAATTGGGACATTGATGCATTGCTGGTGGAGTTGTGAAATGATCCGGCCATTGTGGCTGGTAATTTGGAACTATGCCCAAAGGGCTATAAAAAACTGTCTGCCCTTTGATCCAGCCATACCATTGCTGGGTTTGTACCCCAAACAGATCATAGATAAACAGACTTGTACGAAAATATTTATAGCTGTGCTTTTTGTAGTGGCAAAAAACTGGAAAATGAGGGGATGTCCTTCAATTGGGGAATGGCTGAACAAATTGTGGTATATGCGGGTGATGGAATACTATTGTGCTAAAAGGAATAATAAACTGGAGGAATTCCATGTGAACTGGAGAGACCCCCAGGAAGTGATGCAGAGCAAAAGGAGCAGAACCAGAAGAACATTGTACACAGAGTCTGATATACTATGGTAAAATCAAATGTAATGGGCTCCTGTACCAGCAGCACTGCAATGACACAAGACAGCTCTGAGGGATTTATGGTAAAGATGCTACCCACATTCAGAGGAAGGACTGCAGGAGAGGAAACATATAAGATAAACAATTGCTTGAATGCATGGGCTGAGGCGGACATGAATGGGAAATAGACCCTGAACAAGGACACATGTTACAACCAGTGGAAATGTGTGTTGACCATGGGTGGGGGGAGAGCAGGGGGTGAAGGGGAAAGTAGGGGCATAAAGTATGTAAACAGATTAAAAACGAATATTAATTAATGTCTAATAAAAAAAGAATAAATGTAGAGACATGATTAGTTATACATATGTGTGTGCTTTGTAGGTTCACTTGTAAAACTTTAAAACTTGTTCATGGGACATTTTGATATAAAACTTAACAAAGTAAATCATTATTTATAGAGAAGCCACTTGGATATATTTGGGAGATGAAAGGTAATGATTTTAAATGGAACTACATTGGCCCTACAACATCTAACTCAAGTCATAAGCAAAGTGAACTTGGCAACTTCCTTTAGTTTAATCTGAGACTATGATGCTAGATTTCTTTCACCTACCCATTATGGCTTTGATTAAGAATTACAGATTTTCTTTAGTGTGGTCTAAAAGTGAAATATTTTTGTGATGACAGAGAATATTATTATTTTTCCTACCTAGTTCAATGTGATTCCAAGAGAAAAGTGAGAATGTAGAAGGGAGAAAAACTGAATCTTAGGAACACAAGAGATTTTCCTTGAAAAGAGGAAGAGAGAATACACAGGATTTGATTCAGTAGCTAAGGAGAAAATTTGTCAGCAGTCTCTCAGCTAGTGGCATGCTGCCAGAATAGCTTAATGTATGGTGGATTTCCCTAGAGATACATATGTTAAGGGGGGTACCACAGTCATGAAAGCATGACTCACAGATATTAAAGTCTCGTTACAGCTGATGCACATTTTCTCTGACAAAAACAATTCTTTTTAACATCACTGTCACCCCCTTGTTGAATATGTTTGTCTACTTAGGCAAAAATTGATTAAATATAACGCACTACACCAATTTCAATACTTCCAGTGGGTCATGATTTTCCCAGTATGGGTAGTCCTTTGCCAACACAGATGCCAATCCCTCATTGCTTTCAGAGATGATTTTATCAGTTAAATTGAAAGAGCCAAAACAATTTGTTGTCTGGGTGGGTACTGAGTAGGTAGTCCCTAGGCACCATTATTCTCAAAGCCTTTACAGCAAGGTAGGACCAACAATGGCCAGTATCAATACAAAACTAAGCTTAGCTTCAAAAAATACATAAGATATTTCTCCCTCTTTTCTTTATAGATATGGGGTACAATGGGTATAGGATATTTCATATACTGGGGAACTCTATCAAAGCATTGGTTCATTTCGTTTAAGATTTTTCTTTCTTTTTTCTTTTTTTGTTTTTAGGGACAACTTGTTCTGTGTGTATATATATGCTCCCTGAGGAGAAGGACTCTTTAAAAATTGCTCTTTTAGGGGGCAGCTGGGTGGCTCAGTGGATTGAGAGCCAGACCCAAAGACGGGAAGTCCTAGATTTAAATTTGGCCTCAGACACTTCCTAGCTGTGTGACCCTGGGCAAGTCTCTTGACCCTCATTGCCTAGCCCTTACTGCTCTTCTGCCTTAGAACCAATATATAATATTGATTCCAAGATGGAAGGTAAGGGTTTAAAATGAAAATAAAAATAAAAATTGCTCTCTTTATATTCTCTAGAAGTAGTGTAAATGCCTTATGTATAGCTTGTACTTGCTTAATGTTTGTTGAATTGATTGGAAACTATTAATACAGGAGATGGTGGAGAAGTTGATGCATTTACCTATGGGGTAGAAACAACAACAACAAAAAAGACAAAAAAGTGAAATCTTTCTGTGAATAAAATATGTTTTAAAGATTTCCTTAGTGTCCATCAGAAGCTATGGAAGACCAGCTCTCTGAGCTCTTCTAAATATTACTTTGTGAATTCTAGAATGTCAAAGCTCTATTGTACTTTCAACATTATCTAACCCAACTTATATGTGATCAAGAATGTCTCTGTATAACATGAATCATGTAACCATGGAAAAATTTTCTTAATCAATAATAAAAAAGAATGTCTCTGTAACATTCCTAAGAAATGGCTATCCAGTCTTCATCTGAGAACTTCCTGTGATAGAAAAATGGTTGCATCCCACGATATTACATTCTATTTTTGGACAGTTCTAACTTTTAGAAAGTTATTTTTCTTCTCATGCCAAGCCTAAATTTTCCTTTTAGGCACAGCTACTAGTTGCATTTATTTCTAAAGGGAAAAGAAGAAAAGTTCTAATCTCTCTTCTATATAATATAATTTCAAATATTTGAAGAAAGCTAACATGTCTTCATATTTGGTAGCAGTTCTTTCAGTTGGTTGGTGCACATATGACATGGTATCTAAGTCTCCTCAAAATTCTGATCCTTCTCTTCTGGATATGCTCCAATTTCTTAATGCCTTCCCAAAATGCAGTGCTCAGCCCTGGATAAAATATACTAAGTTTTGATCGGGCCAGGACCCACCAGTTCTGTTATCTCACTTTTAATTAAAATTATTCATCTATTAAGCATAAGATTTGTTGAAATGAATGGAAACACTGTAAATACAGCAGATGAAGCAAATAACAACAACAACAACAACAATAATAATAATAATAATAATAATAATAATAATAAAATTTTGTTGGTTACCATGTAACACTTGGTTTGCAGTAATCTAGAACTTTTTCAAACTAACCATTGCCTATGCCTCCACTTTCTCTTTCTTGTGGATACTGATTTTTTTGAACTAAAATGTATATCTTTATATTTATTATTATTAAATTTTACTTTTCTTGCTTCAGGTCATTAATTCTTTTTGAAGTTTCTGGATTCTAACATCAATCACGTTAGCTATATCTCCAAGTTTTGAGTCATTTGAAAATTTGATAAGCATGGTATCTCAGCTTATCCATGTCCTTGATGAAAATATTAAAAAGTATAAGGACATTCATGTCATTGATAAAAATATTCAAAAACACAAGGACAAAGACATTCTCACAGTCATTTAATCAGAGAAGCCTTTCAACATTTACGTCAGTTCATTAATGACTTATTTGTCATTTGGCTCACTTCTTTCCAAGTGATTGTTTAAAAAAAAATTGTGCATTTGCAAATGGAATGTAAGTTTTTGAGGGCAAGGTGCAAGCCTTTCTGAATTTCCTGATGGCGTTCATTATTAATGTTTGATATATAGCAAACATTGAATAAAGGTTGTTTGACTGACTGCAAGCATAACTCCTGCTCACTTGAATACTCTGCTATTTGCAGATTGGCTTTTATCCTACACATTGGGTTGCCCAGTATTTTTGCTATTAAAATACTTACTATCCTTTATTTCTATCACCCAAGAATCCACATCTATGATCTATGATTTGAGATATACTTTTGACATAGGGAACTTTTCAGGATGTAAGTTTTATATTTAAGCAGGATATTATGCTCATGAAGATACTTTACATGCTTTCCCCATAAAATGGACCCAGAAGTCCCTGAAAGGAAAAGATCAGTCCTAATGGGCCACAACAGTGGTATTACTTATTATTTGTTCTCTTATAGTGTGGATATACATGTATTCTCATTCTATTTCTTTTCTTATTCTAATTTGAGATCATTGTATTTCTGTTGAGAGGAAGTTTGATGTGATGAAAAGATGTTTTGACTTGGAGTCAGAAAACATTGATTTGAGTCATTGCTCTAATATAACAATAATGGTAATGATAATGGTAATAATTATAATAACATTTAAATAGCCCTTTGAAGTTTAGAAAATGCCATAAATGTAATTTCATTTGTTCCTTACAAAAACCCTACTAGGAACCCTGGCAGTTTCTTACAACTACCCCTTTAAAACCACTTAGGGGGTAATTGTAATAATTATCCCTGTTTTACAGATTAAGGAAACTAAGGTTAGGAGAGGTAAAACAACTTGCTCTTAGGTCAGAGGTGTCAAATTAAAATAAAATTGGAGGCCATTAACTTGTATAATAGAATCCCTAGCAGCTGCATATTGGCTTAGCTCTAGGAAAAAGCGAAAGAAATATATGGGAACCTTAACGTAACAAACAATTAAAAAAATAATGCAATATTTTCTGTTTATTGCATTTTTATATATTTCCAAGTCACATTTTAATTCTGTTTCAGATCACCCTCAGGAGTGTTGAAGCCACTTGTTTGACATCTCTACATTAGACAGAGTTAACATGTGATCTTAATTATTATTTTTCTTTGTCAAACAATCTTGTCCAGAATCTCTGTACTACAGCAAACTTCAACATCAAAAGAGAAAACAGCATAGTATACTTACTCTTTGGAACCAGCATTACTAGGTTCAGATCCTATATCAGAAGCTTCCTATGTAGCCTTGGTTTAATTCTCTTTTCCTTCCTGGATCTCAGTAAAAGAAGGTGTGGAACTAGATAGCCTCTGAGCTTTCTTCAGTATCTAGAGTTGTCCTTTTATGTTCTCAACTGTAATCTTGTCTTGTCAGTTCAGACAACACTAATGAAAGTGTTTAAGAAATTGCAATTGACAACTGAATTTTCCAAGGCTCACAGCTTTTAAAAAGGAAGAGTACCAATGCTCATTAGTCCTTTGTTTCTGCTACATAAATGATAGCATACTCATATCATATTCTACTTCCCAATATCTTGAATGAGACCTTGACTCAAATTTCTATGCCTTTAGCATTTCTTTCCATACTATTAGATAATATACTTGATAGCAGAATTTAAGGGCATCTTTGAATACCGATGATTAAAATCTCCATCCAGGTATAAAATTTACATCAGCATTATAGACCAAGAATTCTTAAACTAGGGTGTTTTTT
The DNA here is from genome assembly GCF_016433145.1 of Gracilinanus agilis. Classification (NCBI taxonomy): domain Eukaryota; kingdom Metazoa; phylum Chordata; class Mammalia; order Didelphimorphia; family Didelphidae; genus Gracilinanus; species Gracilinanus agilis. The sequence goes on along the minus strand of NW_025379934.1, from coordinate 1,379 downwards.
TTTTAAATAACAACAACAAAAGTGGAGTAGCTAGGTAGCACAGTAGATGGAGAACCAGGTCTGAAGTCAGGGGGACCTGGCTTCAAATCTGGCCTCAGACACTTCGTAGCTATCTGACCCTGGAAAATCACTTAACCTCAATTGCTTAGTTCTTCCTGTTCTTTTGCCTTGGAACCAATACCTAGTATCGATTCTAAGGCAGAAGATAAGCCTAAAAAATTTTTTTTCGTTAATTTTATTTCAATATGACTAACTTCCTTTGTAATTTTATGTATTTTACTTTATGCATGTATGATCATTATTTAGGGAATGGCTTCATAGATTCCCAAGATAGCCGAAGGGGTTCATGACAGAAAAGGTGAAGTCCTACCTTGGACTTACTGAATCCTTTGCTAGTTTTAGTAGACAATCCATGCATTTCTGCTTGCTTCCAGAATGCAGTTATCTGTATACTAAAGCATCCAGATCTGGAGGACTTTGGATGGTTTTAACTTTTTTTGAATTGGAGGAGTTTCCCAGGATACCTGAACATTGTATGCCTTCCTCCAGATTCCTGAAGCTTGCTGTATCCTCACTAATGAGCTGGTTATGGATGGACGATGAATTTCAGGTGGCTACCCAAACAACTACTGTATGAGGGTGAAGTCAAACTTCAACAGATACAAAGAAAAAATGGGAAAAGGAAACACTCTTTGACACAACTTTGAGTGGAGAGACTATGCCAAGAAAAACAGCGGCACCCAATGAACCAAGCTGGCATTGAACTTCAGAGAAAGCAAGTCTAGAAGACAAAGAGACAGACATGAACTAGGGCAGATCTTATAAGGAAAAGCTGTAGATGAAAACCAAAGGACAGTGTTCATATATACCCATCAGGGAAAGATTTGATTGTTAATTTTTCTTTGCCAACTAATTTGCACAAGTGGATAACTAATCTCATCAGGAGCCCTTTCACAAGCAAAGAGCTTGTGAAGCAAAGAGTATGAGTGAATAGGAGAATTAACTTGTGCTGAATATACAAATTGATATCCATCTTTTTGATTATATGGAAAATGGAAATGCTTTCAGTATTCTTAAAATATTAAGAAAGATAAGAGGAAGTCTGATAAAACATCATACATCTCGCTACAGGGAGGCAGGGGAGAACAGTTACCAAGTGTTGCATGCACTGTCAAATATAATGTTAATTGTTTTTACATAAATGTATGTATATGTAATACAAACACACACACACACACATATATATATATGTGTATATATATATATATATTTATATAAAATGTGTATATATCTATCCATGCTTTCTTATTTTTATTTTTTTTGTTGTGACAAGGCAGGATACTTAAGGGAGAAGAATGGGATATATATATATATATATA
>NW_025379933.1:0-1050 GCF_016433145.1 Gracilinanus agilis | reverse complement strand
TGACAGTTGCCTGTTATTTTTTCAGTTGGGAGTGGTGTAGCTGTACAGGACTTCAGTGTTCAGTTTTAGTGTCTCTTACATCCCAGAGAGTGTTCCCACAAACCCCATAGTTGATTTTTAATATCCCTGATGACCCCATTACTTATATTTTCCTACACTATGAATTATTCTTCTGATTCCTATAATAGTGAATACTATAATAGTGAATAGAGTTCACTACAGAGAATTATACATAGCATTTCTCCTCATAGGAATACAGATAATTAGATCTTACTGAGGCCCTTAGAAAGGTAAATTTAAAAATTATGGGTTTTCTTTCTTTTCCCTCTGTTTCTTATTTACCTTTTCATGTTTCTCTTGATTTTTGTAGTTGGATATCAAACTTTCCATTTAGTCCTGGTCTTTTCTGTGCAAATACTTGGAAATCTTCAATTTTGTTGAAAGCCCATACTTTCCCCTGGAAGTATATAGTCAATTTTGATGGGTAGTTGATCCGTGGTTGAAGGCCCAGCTCTCTTGCCTTTCTGAATATCATATTCCAAGCCTTGTGGTCTTTTAGCGTGGAGGTTGCCAGATCCTGTGTGATCCTGATTGGTGCTCCTTGATATTTGAATTGTCTCTTTCTGGCTTCTTCTAAGATTTTTTTCTTTTACTTGCAAGCTCTTGAATTTGGCTATTATATTCCTTGGCGTTGTCCTTTCTGCGTCTAGTGTAGAGGGTGTTCTATGAATCCTTTCAATGTCTATATTGCCCTCTTGTTGTAGGACTTCAGGGCAATTTTGCTGAAGAATTTCTTTTAGTATGGAGTCAAAATTTCTATTAATTTCTCCCTTTTCAGGAAGACCAATGATTCTCAAATTGTTTCTTCTAGACCTGTTTTCTTGGTCTGTCACTTTCTCATTGAGATATTTCATGTTTCCTTCTCTTTTATCAGTTTTTTGACTTTGTTTTATTTGTTCTTGCTGTCTTGTGAGATCATTGGCTTCAAATTGCTCAATTCTAGCCTTTAGGGACTGGTTTTTGGTTATAATCTTTTGGTTTTCCTTTTCA
>NW_025379932.1:0-5678 GCF_016433145.1 Gracilinanus agilis | reverse complement strand
TCAAGGATATAAATTTCCCCCTGAGTACTGCCTTGGCTGCATCCCACGGAGTTTGGTAGGATGTCTCATCATTGTCATTCTCTTCAATGAAATTGTTGATTGTTTCTATGATTTCTTCTTTGACTAATTGGTTTTGGAGAATCATATTATTTAATTTCCAATTAGTTTTTGATTTTCCTGTCCAGGTGCCCTTACTAATTATTATTTTTATTGCATTATGATCTGAGAAGGTTACATTTATTGTTTCTGCTCTTTTGCATTTGTTTGCAATGATTCTATGCCCTATTACATGGTCAATCTTTGTGAATGTTCCATGTGCAGCTGAAAAGAAGGTGTATTCCTTTTTGTCTCTATTTATTTTTCTCCACATATCAATAAAATCTAATTTTTCTAGGACTTCATTCACCTCTCTTACCTCTTTCTTATTTATTTTTCGGTTTGATTTATCTATATTTGAAAGAGGAATATTTAGATCTCCCACTATTATGGTTTTACTATCTATTTCCTTCTTGAGCTCTTCCAGTTTCTCCTTTATGAGTTTGGATGCTATGCCACTTGGTGCATACATATTGAGCAGTGTTATTTCCTCATTGTTTATACTGCCTTTAATCAGGATGTAATGACCTTCCCTGTCTTTTTTAATCATATCTATTTTTACTTTGGCTTTGTCAGAAATCATAATAGCCACTCCTGCCTTCTTTTTCTGATTTGACGCCCAAAAGATTTCGTTCAAGCCCTGAACCTTAAACTTGTGTATGTCCCCCAGCCTCATATGTGTTTCTTGTAGACAACATATGGTGGGATTTTGGTTTCTAATCCACCCTGCTATTTGCCTCCATTTTATGTGAGAGTTCATCCCATTCACATTCAGTGTTGTAATTATCAGCTGTCCATTCTCTGACATTTTTTGTATTCTCCCCTATTCCTACCCCTTCTTCTTAACCTATTTCCTTTTAAACCAGTGGTTTGCTATTAAACCAGTATCCCTTATCCCCTCCCTTGATTAACTTCCCTTTCTACCCCCTCCCTTTTTAGTCCCCTCTTTTTGTTTTGAAGGCCTAATATATTCCCTCCCCCTTCTTCTCCCCTCCCTTTTTTGACCTCCCCTCTCCCCTGCTCCCCTTAGTTTATCCCTTCTGACTTTCTCAGTAGGGTTAGATAGTTTTATATACCAATGGATAGTATAGCTACTCTTCCCTCTCCAAGTTGATTATGCTGAGAGTAAGGTTTAAAAATTACCTCTTGATGTTCTCTTCCTCTCCTTCTTATAATAGTATTTGTATCCTCCCCATCCCATGCCCTCTTTTTGTGTAATAGAATATCTTATTTTTCTTATTCTCTCAAGTTTCTCCTGGTGTCCCCCTCCAGTCACCCTCCTCTTTCCCATCCCCCATATCATCTTAGACCATTCAGCACTCCACCTTCTCCCCATTAATCGTTCTTCAGAACACTATAATAGTGAATACTTAATAGTGAATAGAGATCACTACAGAGAATTATACATAGCATTTCTCCACATAGGAATACAGATAATTAGATCTTACTGAGGCTCTTAGAAAGGCAAATTTAAAATTATGAGTTTTCTTTCTTTCCCCTCTGTTTCTTATTTACCTTTTCATGTTTCTCTCAATTTTTGTGGTTGGATAGCAAACTTTCCATTTAGCCCTGGTCTTTTCTGTGCAAATATTTGGAAATCTTCAATTTTGTTGAATGCCCATACTTTCCCCTGGAAGTATATAGTAAATTTTGATGGGTAGTTGATCCGTGGTTGCAGGCCCAGCTCTCTTGCCTTTCTGAATATCGTATTCCAAGCCTTGTTGTCTTTTAGCGTGGAGGCTGCCAGATCCTGTGTGATCCTGATTGGTGCTCCTTGATATTTGAATTGTCTCGTTCTGGCTTCTTGTAAGTTTTTTCTTTTACTTGGAAGCTCTTGAATTTGGCTATTATATTCCTGGGCATTGTCTTTTGTGGGTTGAGTGTTGAGGGTGATCTATGGATCCTTTCAATGTCTATATTGCCCTCTTGTTGTAGAACTTCAGGGCAATTTTGCTGAATAATTTATTTTAGTATGGAGTCCAAATTTCTATTAATTTCTCCTTTTTCAGGGAGACCAATGATTCTCAAATTGTCTCTTCTAGACCGGTTTTCTTGGTCTGTCACTTTCTCATTGAGATATTTCATGTTTCCTTCTATTTTTTCAGTCTTTTGGCTTTGTTTTACTTGTTCTTGTTGTCTTGAGAGATCATTAGCTTCTAATTGTTCAGTTCTAGCCTTTAAGGACTCGTTTTCGGCTATACTCTTTTGGTTTTCGGATATGATCTTTTGGTTTTCGGCTATAATCTTTTAGTTTTCAGCTATAATCTTTTGGTTTTCCTTTTCAATCTGGCCATTTCTGGTATTCAGTTGACTTGCCTTACTTTCCAATTGCGAAATTCTGCCTTTTAAACTGTTATTTTCTTGCCTGATTTCCTTTTGAGCTACTTCTCATTTCTCTGACCAAATCTTTTCCAACTTTCTCGTCATCTCAGTTTTGAACATTTCAAGAGCTTGTGACCAGTTTTGATTATCTTGGGATGGTTCGGATGTGATTGCTTGTTTTTTCTCCTCTTCTGATTGCTTGGTAGGCTGGATTTTCTCTGTGTTAAAGTTGACGAGTGTTAAAGATTTCTTTTTCTTGTTGTTAATCCTTTTCCCTCTCTTCTGGATTTCCTGGTTCTGGGTAACCATCGTTAGCCCAGCAGCTTCTCAGCTTTATCCTCATGCTCAGGGTTTGTCTGCGGTCTTTTGGTTCCTGAGGTCTGATGTCTGGTTTTTTCTAAGGTCAAGCCCCCTGGTGGACCCTCTTGCTTGATCCTCTGTAGGAGGCTCCTTTACAAGTCTCAGTATATCACTGCTTCCACAGTCATATACCCATCTACACTGGTTTCCCAGTTTCAGAGCCTTCGCTCCCGCCTGTGTCCACCTCTGCCTGCGTCTCCACCCGCGCCTGAGCTCCGTGTCTGTGCTCAGAGTCCGTGTGCGTTCCTCAGCTTTTTGGGGTCCCAAATCTTGCCACTCTCAGGATCGGGCCCTGGAGCTGCCAGTGACTCAACAGGTGCCCCAAACTTGCTCTATTTCTTTTGACCTGGCTTTGGAGCTGCAGGTGGTGTTTGTGTCTGTGTGTGGGGGTGGTTGCTCAGCCCACGATTTAGTGAGAGCTATTTCACCCCTTTATAGCATGGAAATGTCCCGATTCCATGTACCTTCCACGCTGCACCCTGTTGTGGGGTCCCTCCGTTCAACTGGGTTTGTTTTTATGCCCCCCTTGAGAAGTCCTGTATGTTTTGGTCAGGAGAGGTTAATAGCTGCTTTTTACTCTGCCTCCATCTTAACCCGGAAAACCCACTTGTAATAATTCTTGCCTGAATCAGAGCAATGATTCTCATTGTCTCATTAACACTATTTAGTCATTGATATTGACCCCAAAGTACAAGATTATTTATGCTAATAGTTCTGATATGTCTAAGAAAAGTCACAAAATGCCTAGACATGTTGGTATAAGAAATACTTATTAAGTAATGAAATTCAGTATTAAATGCAATTTTCAATTTATGCAAAGAGTCTTGGAATGTATTAGTCAAATAAAAAAAGTCCTATTGTAATGTATGACATTGATAGTGTGAGTATGATAATAATGATGACAGCTGATATTTATATAGTGTTTTCTATTTACCAGGCATTATGCTTAACTGCTTTGTTATCATTATCTCATTTGATCCTCATGAAAGCCTTGGGAGGGAGATGCTAATATTATATCATTTTACAGATGAAGAAACTGAAGGAAACAGAGGCTAAGTGACTTGGCCAGGGTCACATAATTAGTAGTGACTGAAGTCTGTATTTGAATTCAGGTCTTAACTACAGACTTGGTGCTTTATACACTGAGCCACCTAGTTGTCCTTGTTCATACAAGTCTTCCCTGATTTTTGAACCTATCCCTTTGCTCACTTCTTAGAGCACAATAGTATTCCATTGCATTCAGATATTTTAATATGTTAATATTTACCAACTGATGGGGACCCCTTTACTCCTTAGTTCCTCATGGCTATGCAGAAAGAATATTAAAATATTTTTATCTTTCTACTGTACATACTGCAAAGCATTAACTATGTTCATAATTGCTAAAAGACTGGGGCAGGGTTCAGAATCCCTTTCCTCTAGACCTATCTTTAATTCACTTAAAACTAGTTCAAGGGAAGCAACAACCAAAAATACCTCTTGCATGGAGAATATCCTTTACAAGAAAAGATTCTCCAAAGTGTACAATGTAACAATCCTATAAAAAGAATATGAATTCCTACTTGCATCAGGTTCAGCCCAGGGTAAAGTTGTGAAGTAGGCAAAAAATATTTCCCCTTTCTCTCTCCCATCCATTTTAGCTCTCAGGGTTGGAAATGATCTGGAAAAATTGATAACTAACTTAAGGTGTGAGCCATGAGATAGTTAATGGCTGTTAATCATTGCTATTTAATGTTGGTTAATCAGTCTGAATTTCTGTTCTCTAGAGGAATAATTAGCTAAGCTATCTCCCTGGAAGGAGAGTCAACCTACTTCTAGCTTTGATAGTCAGTTAAATGGTAACACACTTGTTTTCTTGCCTTGCTTTTTCATCAAGAGGCAAGTGTTTTTCTTTTTGGAGAAACATTGACCAAGTTTGTTCTTTCATTACCTTCCCAGGGAGGGCCACATTAAACCCCAGAAATCCCTTTCCCTACTACTCCTCTCCACCTACTCTAAGCAGTAACATTTTTGTAATTCAGAACAGATTCTTCTCTGAGCCATTGCTTGTACAAGGTACATTACATCTGGCTGTAACAGGAGTTACCAAAGGTGGGGATTTCAGAAACATGAAAAATACTGAAGAAGACATGACTCTACTACCACCATAAACTTCAAGCTTTGGGACTTCAACTTTCGGCTTTGGAGCTCCTTGGAGTTGGGGGCTTTCTTGTTGGCTTCACTGGTGCCTCGGTGAGCTTAACTCACAAGGGTTTTTCTGCATTGGGACCTTGCCTGGATTCTGCCAGACTTGCTGGTGAGTGACTAGGATTCCCACGTGGAGACTAGAACTCTGTTGGGGAGTGAGCTTCATTTTACCAGATCAGCATTTAGGGTAGGCCAGGCAGTCTCCTTAACATTTTTCCTTCCATATTTCCCTCTTTATATTAATATTTAACAAAATTGTTAAAAGTTGCAAATACTTTTCTTGATTTAAGGGATGATAACCAGTGATCACTTTAATATAACTCTCTTATTTAGTCAAAATCACAATTTAACCATATCACCATGCAGGACTGGTGACTGCTGGTGGAACCAGAGTTGCTGGTCATTATATGGATGTTTGTGGGCAAGCAACAATGGCTGTTGAATCAGAATTATCAGGTTTTCCTGAGATAGACCAGAGCAAGACTGCTGGACAGAAGTACTGAGGAAAGAATTCTGAACTTGGATTAATGTTGTAGGTAGAAGCCATGACAAGAATAGATTTCAAATTTCAAGACTGCTGGCAATCTGGAATTCTTTTTGACTTAAGAAGTGAAGAGAGATTGATTTCCATTGCTCTTTTCTCCTGTTTTGCTTTGCCATGGTCTATAATATCAGAGCTGTGCTTCCAAACAAACATATATATATATATATAT
>NW_025379931.1:0-11090 GCF_016433145.1 Gracilinanus agilis | reverse complement strand
ATATATATATATATATATATATCCATGAATTTGCCCCTCCCCTCTCCTAGGGAAAGCTGATGCAAATTCAAATAATTGAATGCTTATTGGTTTTGGTTAGGCAGTATAAGAAGCCATTTAACTGTCCCTTGCATGCTGAGAAGACTTAGGTAAATGTCTTCAATTTTTACTTTCCTATCTATTATCATCCATGTATATACAAAACAGGTACATAAATATATGATAAAATTGATATTTCTTATTAATTATTTAGTGGAAAATCTTTTATCCATTATGGAGTATGATTAGACTACATTCATTCATATATAAAATTTCACTGCAGATTTTCCATTCAAAGAAGCAATAAGCCTCTACCCCCTTTTAAATAAACTTGTGAATAATTTGAAAGGTTGATCTCAGAAGGAAAATTTTCAACTTTCATCTTCACCAAAAATTCACTTTCAAATAATTAAATTAGCAAAGAGAAATAGGTAAATGTTCTTAAAAGAAATATGCATTTTCTTTCAAGGTATCAATTTAGTAGTAATGAACTATTAAATTCTCAAACTATAAACTATTGAGAAATAAACATAAGAAAGCAAAGCAATAAATCTGATGATGCAAAAGTATGTTTCTTCACATCACTATATTTTGTTAATATTTCCACTATAATTAATTTTGATGGAATTCATCTTTTGTACTTTTATTTTTGTCCATTATTATGATTTCTCAGCTATGAGGAGCCTACATGTGTGTGTACTCCCTCAATTATTGTATATCATCAAATCATCTTCATCTTATAGTCATAGAGAATTTCATAGGTGCCAAGAGGTTAAGTAACCTAATAATTTGAATCCAGATGTTCCTGGCTTTTTTCAAGACTAACCAGCCCTTTCTCTAGTTTGTGATTATGCCCTTTCTGTTGGTTTTCAATAATTCCTCTGAAATGTGTTCTATGATGATTGGAGGCATTTTAATATATGTCTTCTTTTTATCATATTGATGAATTGGAAGTTGAAATCTCCAGATCTATGTTGATATTTTTATCATTAAAAGTAATACTTCTACTAATTGAATGATCAAATGATATAGTAAGGATTTTGTAAAATATAAAGCATACTCAAAAATTGTTTACTACTTCAACTGCTACTATTACTACTAATCCCATGTTTTCACTTATCACCTGCTATGATACTCCTATAGACTTAGATTAGGAAAGCTATTACTTCTTTATTATTTTTTGTCCATACCATGGCTAATATGCTCCTTTTGTGATTCTTAGTATTTTCATAAGCCTTGCCTCTTTAAGGACTTTAACTTTCCTAACACCATTCTTAAATAATTTCTATATTCATCCTATTTCAAACCTGTAATTTAATTCTTTATACAAGTCCTTTTATGATACAAGCTCATAAAAGAGCTTCCTGTAAGGATGTATGTAGCTTTATTGCACTTGACTGAGAAAATTAATGAGGCCCTTTCAGATATCCTTTGCTCAAGAAAGGTAGCCTCTGAACTCACATTTATTTTTTCTTTAACTAAAGCTTCTGATTCTTCTGGTTTGCTCCTTTTCTTAGACTGGTAGTTCTGTAAAAAAAATCTTCTGCTCTTATCTTAACTCCTGCCCTTGTATTATTAGTTTGCTCTAATTTATTTAATATACACTTTAACTTTTCCACCCAAAGAATGTGTCAGACACTGCAAATCTTGAACTCTTAAAATGAAAGAGTATCTATCTATCTACATCTATCTATCTATCTATCTATCTATCTATCTATCTATCTATCTAGAATATCACTAACTGGAATAATTAATTAGGTCTAAGCAAGTCAGAAAAACTAGTGCCTCATTACATAATGGGCATAAATACTTTATTATTTTATCTTCTTGGGTTTTTAATATACTTATAATAGTGTTCAAGGGGAACTATGTTAGGGTTGCTTATATGTAGTTAACTTCATCAGAATTAAGTCACTAATCCAAAGAAGCTTTCAGTTTTTTGTCAAAGCCACTTCAAGGAAATTTTAAAGACTCAGTACAAGCTATTGGGTAGGCACATTTTTATTTTTTGACTTTCTGGGATGTTATAAAAAGTAATAAGGTAATCTGAGTGGGTCTCGAGGCAATTTTGGTGTGAGGAAGGATAAAGGGGATATTAGGTGATTATAAGGTGATTGGAGAGGAATGAAGGTATGGGAAGGTATATAGGAGATAAGGGAAAAGGGGTATATAGGAGAAGGCAACTCAAACAGGTTTATTCATAGAGGCTAGAGATAGAGGATATTGGGGAAATAGGCTGGACCTTTCAAGCAGAGAAGGTATCTCTATGGGTAGAGAATTTTCTCTTGTTAGTTTCTAAAGTCTCTTGAGGGAGGAGTCAAGAGTGCCCCTCCCTGCCAGTCAAACTGATGGCTGGAGGAAGTCTCTTGTAGGTATTTCCTCCCAAGATGGATGCCCCCAGTTCCCTCAAGAAATAAAAGAAAATGATTCCTTCTCTCTTTAGCCCTTGCCTTCATCTTCAATACAATGATTCACCAGAGGCTTTGAGTAAGTAACAAGGGGATTTATTAATCTCAGGTTAATCAGAGGGAAAGAGGTTTGGGATTTTCTAATTGGGGTTAGGGAGAGGGGTGATGGTGGGGGATAGGTTGTGGAGACGTTTATACTGAGAGAGCTGGCTCTCCCAGTCAGGAAGATTTGACTGCCTTTTAAGTAAAGTCTTTATCAAATCACTAAAACTAGTGTAACTTATTTGAGGATACTCTACTAGCCTATAGAAACGAAACCTACAATGTCCAATCACCAATCCCTCCCTTCCACCTAGGGCCCAAAGGAAATTCAGGGGAAGGGAAGTGAATGTAGATGAAGAGATCTGGGAGAGGTCCAGAGAAATGAGGTAGGTTTAAATTTCCCCAAGACAACTAAGAACAGGCCAAGGCCTAAGCAATTAGGCTAAAGCCAAGCAAAAGGCCAAAGCCAACAGGCTAAGCCAAAGCAAAAGCCTCCAGCCACAGTGAAAGCCAGAAGGCAAAAGCCCCATCAGTTGGAACTTCCCCTCTATTTAAAGCTTCAAGTTCTAACTGATTTTCTGAAAATTCTAAGATCTTTAACTGACTTTGTGGGACCATTAGAAATTACGGAAGCAAAAAGTTTCTGTTAGCCACCTCGCATTACAGAGATCATGTCCCTTTGTTTTCTGGCAAAAAATAACAAAGACTCTTTTAAAAGAGTGTAGGGGAAGGGAATAATATCAGCTCCCAAGTAGAAAAGACTAGAAAGCTGAATTCTTGAAAGACATAAGGTTATGTAAAAGAAATACCTTAGGACAATTATTCTCAGAATGTGGTCTGTAGTCCCATTGGAGTTAATAAGACTCTTTTAGGAAGTATACAATTTCAAAATTATTTTCATAATAAAGATAAAGTGCTATTTGCCTTTTATCTTATTCACATTATTTTATGAGTATATGTTTCAGTGCTATCATCCAGAAGTGAATTAAAGCTTTACTTTTACATATAAAGTCTGAGTTACAAAAAGACACATCTACATAAATGGCTAGACATGGTTTTGCTTATATCAATTTAATTATTAGCACAATGAAGAAGATATTGTTTATGTTAACTCAGCAAAGAAACATAAGCAGTTCTGAAGTATTATATTCATTGAGTGAATTTTTTAATCTCATAGTTTACCCCAGAAAAAAATTGTATTGACATTTGCACTGATGGTACAAAAGCAGGAGAGGGTAAAACATCTGGCTTCTTAGCATGAATCAAGTTAGTGATACCAAACTATAATATTAGTCATTGTATTTTTTCACAGAAAAAAAACAAAATTTACCTCAAAACATCTTTGAATAAACCAGAATATTATTTTTTATAAAAACTCAACTCATGAGTAGATGTCTTTTATTATTATGGTGATAAATTGGAAGTTCACATAAAGCACTTCGGCTGCATATCAAAGTACAATGGTTATTTGAGGAAATGCCCTTGGATGATTAAGCTGTGAACTGATCTGGCCACTTTTTTCAGAGAATAACATTTTTTCTTGAAAGAACAATTGAAAGACAAAGTATGGCTTTTCAAATGGGCATTTGGCAAAAGAATGTTCAAAAAATCAACAAAATGAGCCTGGTATTTCCAGAAATACAATTTATAGTATTTGTTGTCCATAGTAAAATTTGGGCTTTCAAGAGAAAATTAGGATTTTCAAAAACTTGCATCTGTCTCTGTGTGCTTGAAAGCTTCTTAGGTTGTAGAGGTTTTTCTATAAGATTAATGATAATACCAAGGAATGTGATTTTTTTAATACTGCATATTGAAATATCAAAAGTTGGTGGATCTAAATAATGTGGTCAAACAATATTTTCTAAATGATATATGCATGATGTTAAAAAATCATGGATGGGTAAAACATCCTTATCCATTCAAGAAATTTGGGCCAATGGATTCAAATGTAGTAGAGAAGAAACAATTTATTGATATGATTTCATCTCTCACACTGCAGCTAACATTTAAGAAACTACCACTTATTAAGGCTGGATATAGTATCAAAGAAGAGTATCCACCACTATCTGAAAATATTACTAAAATACTTAGCCCTTTTCCAACTACACATATATGGAAGGCTGGATTTTTTTTCCAAATATGTCAACCAAAACAAAATATCACAGAAGATGGAATGCAGAAACAGATATGAGACTGAACTGTCATTTCTTGGGCTAGGAATTAAAGAGATCTGCAAAACTCATAAAATGTCATTTCTCACTTTTTGGGGGGAAATTATAGTTATGCATGCTTTCATAAAAATGTTATCTGTTACTATGTAATAAATTTGTTACTATCATTTAAAACAAATTAATAAATATTTTAAAATTTTATCAGCTTTAATTTAAAATATAATACATAATGATACACATATGTCATGTAATAATCTTTGCAGGGATCTTCAACAATTTTTAATAGCATAAGAGAAGAATCTTTCGTTGTCTATAGAGTTACAACTATTGGTGCATTCACAATGGCACTAATAAAATGAAGTCAATTCTCTGGGTATGATCTTTTTCTGGACTTGCTGGCAAAAAACTGGGTTGTTGAAGAGCTTCTCTCAGTAAGAGCCAGAGAATACCTTTTGATTACTACTTGTAGCCTCCATTATTTATTGCTTCAAAGTGAGGAAAATTGAGACTATGACTATGATCTTTTGAATCTTGAGAGATCCAGAGATCAGCCACCAGAAATTCATGAGCAGGGTCTATCCTAGGACTCATTAGAAATAAGACAGTGAGGAACAAAGTCCTAAGCAACCTGTAGTAGTGTGACCCTCAGAATTGACCTTCAGGATCCACCCAGTGGTAACTGAAATGTGGATTAATAAAGGCTATGCTGCATTTGAATGTTAAATTGGAGGGAACAATGTTATGTTTAAACTGTGCTGTCAGATTAATGCCACTCTACCTAGGCATCAAGACAGTATAGATTGAAGTAAGCCTGGTTCAAGTTTCAGAAAGAAATCTTGGAAGTTATGTCTACTATATCTGTGGAGTAACTATGCCTTTATAAAAGTTGATTTATGATAACTTAAGCATGTGCAGCTAAGAGAGTTGATGGGAGGCAGGACAACATAGTAGAATGGGATGTCAAATTGATAGCATTAGAGAAGAATGTCCCATAAGGTTATTCCTGGATATCTGAGGAATAGATTTAGCCAGCTTTGCTCTGGAAGAGTAAAGTCAGAAAAAAACTAGACTATATAATGCCTTTCCTAGTGCATTGAGATGCTATCAACTACTCCCCATTACTGTATATTTCTTTTCTGTCTTTATTAAACTTATACACATTGTTCCCCAAAATAGAATGAAAGTACTTTGAGGTTTAAGGACAATTTCCTTTTTATCTTTGGCTCTCCATCACTAGGCCCAGTACCTGACAGAAGGTATGTGCTTAATAAATAAATGCTCATGATTAGCTGGTCTATTAAATTTGGGTTATTATTTTTAAGAAAGAGATTTATATAGTTTTATGATAGTAATTTCCCTAAGAGCCACATTATTATTTCTCATTTAGAAACAACTTGTTTAGTTTCTTCTTAAGAAAAGGCAAATTGGCCAACTTATTCCCCATCAACCTACCTCCAATTAACTTAAGAGAGATTTGAGCAGTTGTTGCTCACATTACAAAATCACAGGATTTGTGGCATTTCTATGGTAGGAGGACTTTTGTTATTAAAATACAGTCATGAAATCACAGAATTAAAACTGGAAAGAACTTTAGACCTAATTGTTACAAGCAAAGGAATGGAAGTTAGAACACACATGATGGAACAGTTGGGACACCAATGAGTACACTGTTTTGACAAAAATAGAGGGATCATTTTGCAATTAATGATGCACATTTTTTGTAGTGTATTTTCAATCCTGGACTTTTCCTTTTTATCTGTCATGCTCTCAGATTCCTCTGTTATCTCATATCCTCTTGGGAAATTCTTCTTTAAGAATGCAAAATAAACTAAAAATTATATTTTATATACAATATACATATATTATATGATATAGAAAATAAATAATTGGTATCCAGAAGCTTGTTCACAATCTTGTATTTTCTTGTGAGAATGGAGAAGTAAGCCTTTACTCTTCAAATGTGACAGAACTCCCTTGATGGGAATTTAATTCCATCATCATTTATTAGGTTTCTAAATGGGAAAGATACAAAGTTAATAATATACCAGTCCTTATCCTTAAAAAGTTTACATTCTCCTGGGTATCTTGCTTACGCTGAAATGATGGTTAAGAGAATGCCATTAATTTCCCAATTTCAGAGGAAATAAAAATGAATTTTAAAAAATTCAAAATGGTGAGGAGCTAGAGAGTCTCAAGGTGAAAGTATATTAGCTAAGGTTCATAGCTTGTCCAAAACTTTCCTCAAGGTAGCCATTGTAAATGATGGGTTTCTAATGAAAGGCTAAAGCAAAAAAAATTCAGTTGAAATCATGGATTATGGGCCAGGAAGAAACAGAAGCTTTAGCATTTTGGTGGAAATCAAGCAGCTGGGATAGTTGGCTGAAAATCAAGAGATGCAATGAGGCTAAAATAAGGGTTATTGCCAGGTTATATTACTCCTCTTCATGAGATTCTGGGACCTGAGGTTGCTATTTAATAAAAAGAGTCCATATGTGATTTTAAGTCTCAACATACAAAGGAAATTTAGTAATACTTGGAGGAAGGGAGGTGAATTCAACTCATTCTCACATTGATTTTTTTAAAAATCATATCAAATATTATGAAACTAGAAAAATAAGCTATTGCCAGGGTAAGATAAAAGGAAAAGCTAGGTTTGATTCAGCTGGGTTTCCAAACCAAATCCAAATCCATCTGTTTCTAGGCAATGCCTCAAAAAATAATTCTATATCGTTCCATGTCTACATATTTTAAAGTCGCAAGGCTTCTAGTTTCCAAATTTTTCTGAAGCACTGCTTTCTAAATGATTTCTTTCTCAGGATGGCAGCATAAATGACCACGTCTTTTCTTTTCTAAAGATATAACATTAAGATAATTACAAAGGATGTCTAGCTATATTAAACCTCTATGTTGTACTTTACATTGATAAAGTATAATCTCCACAAAAAGAGAGTCACATACTAATGCACTGTTAAATTTTTATTTCTCTCTTCTCCTTTTGGAGGAGAATCTTTGAATTTAGACTAAAAATGAATCTACTTATGTGTAATTAAAGATGAAGCCACTGATTTTCAGAGGATGCTGGGGAGACTCCAGGGTAGAATGAGCCATTGAAAACTGGTTCTGGCACATGGAGCTTAGTATGCTGGAAGGAAAATCAAATGGTATATGCCAGGCACAGAGGGTCTAGTTGCTGCCAGGCTAGCAGTGGAAGAGTGCCTGTTTGGAAGAAAGTAATCACTAAAACCTGAATGGGCTCCCTATGAAGTAAGGCATCGGCTAAAACAAAGCAAAACCAAAAAATTGTGTCTGGCACTATTCATTATCCTTATGGCCTGCCTTTTAGTTATTAACAGTACATTGAACATGGCAAAAACAAGACAGCCTTCATCATTAAACCTTTTCCATCTTGGGTCAGAATAATTTTTTTTACATTGGGTTTCTCATGTAAAATGTAGAAGAGTATTATTTAACCAATCAATCCACATAATGGATTGTCTATGATGAATGTATTCTCCTTGCTTTTATAATTATTAGTAAGAATAAGTAGAATAGAATAAAACTAAATATATATATATATATGTACATATATATACATATATATTAAGAATGATTTACTAACTTTCTGACTCCCTTTAAGGGTCATCTTTTTTTTTAATCTTTACCTTACATCTTAGAATCAATACTGTATATTGATTCCATGGCAGAAGAGTAGTAAGGGCTAGACAAGTGGAGTTAAGTGACTTGCCCAAGGTCACACAGCTAGGAAGGGGCTGAGACTAGATTTGAACCCAAGAACTCCCATCTCTAAATCACATTCTCAATCCCCTGAGCCATCTAGCTGCCTCTCATTAAATGTCATCTTGCCAATAAATAAGGGCCCCACAGGACTGGATCCATGTTGCTGAATAAGGAGCACTAGGAAATTACAAGTTTTCAAAATATTACTATGTAAACTTTGGATTCTTACTTTTTGGATGTAAAAATGCATCTGATTACATTCTAGTTTGTGGTGCTATGGATCAGAATGAGAACAATACAACAATGCATTATATAAAATAGTATTCCCACTTTTTTTGTCAATAACATCACTAAAATCTTTACAAAGCATTTGCTCTGATACTAAGTTGTATTTCAAATAACCTGGACAAATTTATTTGCAAATGTGCATGGTCCACATAAGTTTTCTGATACTTCCAAAATATTATTAATTCATAAGACTAGTGACTATACTCTCTAGAAAAGGGTCTTGCTCCTGAAGCCCTGGTAATGAAATCTTTGAGAATCAGCTCTTGCTATATTATGTCCTAAATAAAAAAGTTATTTATTATATGCTCTAGCCAGTTCAACTATCTAGGGACTGGTTATTCATTTGATGAATTATCCTGGTTCTTGGCTTCTCTTTTTTGGCCTGTTTTTACAGTATTTATTGGTCATCAGCATCTCCATCAGAAAGGTGGGAAATACCACGAAACTGAAATTAGTGAATTTTGTTATATTATAACCATTCAAGAAGATTTACTAAAAAGAGGTTAGGGTTTCGGGTTAAGATGGCGGCAGAGTAAGAAGCAGCTCTTAACCTCTCCTGACCGAAACATACAAAACTCCTCAAGGGGACATAAAAACAAGTCCAGACGAATGGAGGAACCCCACAACAGGGCACAGCGTGGAAGGTACGTGGAATCGAGACATTTCTAGGCTATAAAGGGCTCTCACTCAATCGCGGGCTGAGCAACCGCCCCACCCCCACCCTTTCCACACTCATCTATAGCTCCGAACCCAGCTAAAAAGAAATAGGGCAAGTTTGGGGCACCCATCGAGTCATCAGCAGCTCCGGGACCTGTTCCTGAGAGCAGCTAGACTTGGGACCCCAATAAGTCAAAAAAAGCACGCGAAATCTGAGCGCGGGAGCAGGACGCTGGGCGCAGAGTGCTGGCTGAGCAGAGGCGTGGGCGGAGGCAGACACAACCAGGAACTAAAGCCTAAGTGGGGAACCAGTGCAGAAGGGTATACAACTGTGGAAGCAGCGCCCTGAGACTTGTAAAGAAACCTCCAGCAGAGGATCAAGCAAGAGGGCCCACCAGGGGGCTTGACCTTGGAAAAAACCAGAACTCAGACCTCAGGAGCCAATAGATCGCGAACAGACACTGAGCGGGAGGATAAAGCTGAGAAGCTGCTGGGCTAATGATGGCTACTCAGCATCAGGAAGTTCAGAAGAGAAAGAATAATAACAAAAAGAAGAAGTCTTTAACACTCGACAGCTTTTACACAGAGAAAATCCAGACAACCGAGCAAACAGAGGAGGAGAACAAACAAGCATCCGGACCCTCCTCAAATAAGGAAAACTCCTCACAAGCTATGGAAGAGTTCAAAACTGAGATTCTGAGGAAAATGGAAGAGATCTGGCAAGAAAATAACAGTCTAAAAGGCAGAATTTTGCAATTGGAAAGTAAGGCTCAGAAATCAAATAAACTGATAACCAAATTGAACATCAGAAATGAACAGATTGAAAAGGAAAATAAAAAGATTATAGCTGAAAACCAGACCCTAGAGTCTAGAATCGAGCAATTAGAAGCTAATGATCTCTCAAGACAACAAGAACAAATAAAACAAAGTCAAAAGACTGAAAAAATAGAAGGAAACATGAAATATCTCAATGAGAGAGTGAAAGACCAAGAAAACCGGTCTAGAAGAGACAATTTGAGAATCATTGGTCTTCCAGAAAAACCAGAAATTAATAGGAACCTGGACTCCGTACTAAAAGAAATTATTCAGCAAAATTGCCCTGAAGTCCTACAACAAGAGGGCAATATAGACATCGAAAGGATTCATAGAACACCCACCATATTCGACCCAGAGAAGAAATCGGTTAGAAATATTATTGCCAAATTCAAAAGCTTTCAAGCAAAAGAAAAAATCTTACAAGAAGCCAGAAAGAGACAATTCAAATATCAAGGAGCACCAATCAGGATCACACAGGATCTGGCAGCCTCCACACTAAAAGACCGAAAGGCTTGGAATACAATATTCAGAAAGGCAAGAGAGCTGGGCCTGCAACCACGGATCAACTACCCATCAAAACTGACTATATATTTCCAGGGGAAAGTATGGGCATTCAACAAAATTGAAGAATTCCAGGTGTTTGCACAGAAAAGACCAGGGCTGAATGGAAAGTTTGATATCGAACCACAAAAATCGAGAGAAACCTGAAAAGGTAAATAAGTTACAGAGGGAAAAGAAAGAAAACTTATAATTTTTAAATTTGCCTTTTTAAGGGCCTCAGTGAGATCTAATTATCTGTATTCCTATGTAGAGAAATGTTATGTTTAATTCTCTGTAGTGAACTCTATTCACTATTATAATATTCACTATTATAGTAATCAGAAGAATAATTTACAGGGTGAGGGTGGAACACTAAATAATCTAAGATGGC
>NW_025379930.1:0-10503 GCF_016433145.1 Gracilinanus agilis | reverse complement strand
CTGCAACTTTGCTAAAGTTGTTGATTATTTCTACAAGCTTCTTAGTTGATTCTCTAGGATTTTTTAAGTAGACCATCATATCATCTGCAAAGAGTGATAACTTAGTCTCCTCCTTGCCTATTTTGATACCTTCAATTTCTTTTTCTTCTCTAATTGCAACTGCTAGTGTTTCTAGTACTATGTTGAATAATAGAGGTGATAATGGGCATCCTTGTTTTACTCCTGATCTTATTGGGAAGGCTTCTAATTTATCGCCATTCCATATGATGTTTGTTGATGGTTTTAGGTATATATTGTTTATTATTTTTAGGAAAGGTCCTTCTATTCCTATACTTTTCAGTGTTTTCAATAGGAATGGATGCAGTATTTTGTCAAAGGCTTTTTCAGCATCTATTGAGATAATCATGTGATTTTTGTTTGTTAGACTATTGATATGGTCAATTATGTGGATGGTTTTCCTAATGTTGAACCATCCTTGCATTCCTGGTATAAATCCCACCTGGTCATGGTGGATGACCTTCGTAATTACTTGCTGGAGTCTCTTTGCTAATATTCTATTTAAGATTTTTGCATCTATGTTCATTAGGGAGATTGGTCTATAGTTTTCTTTCTCTGTTTTTGGTCTACCTGGCTTTGGAATCAGTACCATATTTGTGTCATAAAATGAATTTGGTAGGACTCCTTCTTTGCTTATCGTATCAAATAATTTGTATAGTATTGGGATTAGTTGCTCTTTGAATGTCTGATAGAATTCACTTGTGAATCCATCAGGCCCTGGCGATTTTTTCTTAGGGAGTTCTTTAATGGCTTATTCAATTTCTATTTCTGATATGGGATTATTTAGGTATTCTATTTCTTCTGCTGTTAATCTTGGCAGTTTATATTTTTGTAAATATTCATCCATATCTCCTAAATTGTTATATTTGTTGCCATATAATTGGGCGAAATAGTTCTTAATGATTGCCTTAATTTCCCCTTCATTAGAGGTGAGATCTCCCTTTTCAT
This sequence comes from Gracilinanus agilis, assembly GCF_016433145.1. Classification (NCBI taxonomy): domain Eukaryota; kingdom Metazoa; phylum Chordata; class Mammalia; order Didelphimorphia; family Didelphidae; genus Gracilinanus; species Gracilinanus agilis. Next base: position 9,498 of record NW_025379930.1, on the reverse strand, counting down.
CTCTTATACTGTCAATTTGCTTTTCTTCTTTCCTTTTTCTTATTAGATTGACTAGTACTTTGTCTATTTTATCTGTTTTTTCAAAATACCAGCTTCTAGTCTTATTTATTAATTCAATAGTTCTTTTACTTTCAATTTTATTAATTTCTCCCTTAATTTTTAGTATTTCTAATTTAGTTTTCATCTGGGGGTTTTTTATTTGTTCGCTTTCTAATTTTTTGAGTTGCATGCCCAATTCGTTAATCTCTGCCCTCCTTAATTTGTTAATATATGCACTCAAGGATATAAATTTTCCCCTGAGTACTACCTTGCCTGCATCCCACAGAATTTGGTAGGATGTCTCATCATTGTCATTCTCTTCAATGAAATTGTTGATTGTTTCTATGATTTCTTCTTTGACAATTTGGTTTTGAAGAATCATATTGTTTAATTTCCAATTGGTTTTTGACTTGCCTGTCCAGGTGCCCTTACTGATTATTATTTTTATCGCATTATGATCTGAGAAGGTTACATTTATTATATCTGCTCTTTTGCATTTGTTTGCCATGATTCTATGCCCTATTACATGGTCAATCTTTGTAAATGTACCATGTGCAGCTGAAAAGAAGGTGTATTCCTTTTTGTCCCTATTTATTTTTCTCCACATATCAATTAGATCTAATTTTTCTAGGACTTCATTCATCTCTCTTACCTCTTTCTTATTTATTTTTTGGTTTGATTTATCTAGATCTGAAAGAGGAATATTTAGATCTCCCACTATTATGGTTTTACTATCTATTTCCTTCTTGAGCTCTGCCAGTTTCTCCTTTATGAATTTGGATGCTATACCACTTGGTGCATATATATTGAGCAGTGTTATTTCCTCATTGTTTATACTGCCTTTAATCAGGATGTAATGACCTTCCCTGTCTTTTTTACTCATATCTATTTTTACTTTGGCTTTGTCAGAGATCATGATAGCCACTCCTGCCTTCTTTTTCTCATTTGATGCCCAAAAGATTTTGCTCATACCCTTAACCTTGAACTTGTGTGTGTCTACCCGCCTCATATGTGTTTCTTGTAGACAACCTATGGTAGGATTTTGGTTTCTGAACCACTCTGCTATTTGCTTCAGTTTTATGAGTGAGTTCATCCCGTTCACATTCAGAGTTACAATTGTTAGTTGTGTATTCACTGACATTTTTTGTATCCTCCCCTAGACCCACTCCTTCTTATTGCACTATTTTCTTTTACACCAGTGGTTTGCTTTCAGCCAGTATCCCTTATCCCCTCCCTTGATTGACTTCCCTTTCTGTCCCCTCCCTTGTTGTTCCCTTTTTTTTGTTTTTTTAAAGAACGAATGAATTCCCTCCCCCTTCTTCTTCCCTCCCTTTTTGGCCTCCCCACTCCCCTGCTCCCTTTGGTTTATCCCTTCTGACTTTCTCAGTGGGGTTAGATGGAGTTTTTTATCCAGATGGATAATAAAGCTACTCTTCCTTCTCCTGGTTGATTACACTGAGAGTAAGGTTTGATTATTACCTCTTAATGCTCTCTTCCTCTCCTTCTTATGGTAGTATTTATCCCCTCCCCTTCCCATGCCCTCTTTGTGTGTAATAGAATATCTTATTTTTCTTATTTACTCGGATTTTTCTTGGTGTCCCCTACTATTCCTCCCCTCTTTCCCACCCCCCATGTCATCTTAGACCATTTAGTATCCTGTCCTCTCCCTATGAATTATTCTTCTGGTTGCTATAATAGTGGATATTATGTATAGAGTTCACTACAGAGAATTATACATAGCATTTCTCCACCTAGTAATACAGATAATTAGATCTTATTTATGCCCTTAAAGAGTCAAGCTTAAAAGACTATGAGTTTTTTTTCTTTTCCCCTCTGTTTCTTATTTACCTTTTCATCTTTCTCTTGATATCTGTGGTTGAGTGTCAAACTTTCCAATTAGTCCCGGTCTCTTTTGTGCAAAAACTTGGAATTCTTCAATTTTGTTGAATGCCCATACTTTCCCCTGAAAGTATATGGTTAGTTTCGCTGGGTAGTTGATTCGTGGCTGAAGGCCCAGCTCTCTTGCCTTTCTGAATATTGTATTCCAAGCCTTGCGTTCTTTTAGTGTTGAGCCTGCCAGATTCTGTGTGATCCTTATTGGTGCTCCTTGATATTTGAATTGTCTCTTTCTGGCTTCTTGTAAGATTTTTTCTTTGACTCGAAAGCTCTTCAATTTCGCTATTATATTTCTGGGTGTTGACTTTTCTGGGTCCAGTTTAGAAGGTGTTCTATGGATCCTTTCAATGTCTATATTGCCCTCTTGTTGTAGAACTTCAGGGCAATTTTGCTGAATAATTTCTTTGAGTATGGAGTCCATGTTTTTATTAATTTCTGCCTTTTCTGGAATACCAATGATTCTCAAGTTATCTCTTCTAGACCGGTTTTCTTGGTCTGTCACTCTTTCATTGAGATATTTCATGTTTCCTTCTATTTTATCAGTCTTTTGACTTTGTTTTATTTGTTCTTGTTGTCTTGAGAGATCATTGGTTTCTAAATGCTCGATTCTAGCCCCTAAGGACTGGTTTTCGGCTCTAATGTTTTGGTTTTCCTTTTCAATCTGGTCATTTTTGGTCTTCAGTTGTCTTGTCTCACTTTCCAATTGCGAAATTCTGCCTTTTAAACTGTTATTTTCTTGCCAGATTTCTTCCATCTTCCTCAGCATTTCATTTTTAAACTCTTCCATAACTTGTGACCAGCTTTCATTTTTTTGGGGAGGTTTGGATTTTTGTTTTCCCTCCTCTGTTGTCTGGATTTTCTCTGTGTAGAAGTTGTCCAGTGTTCCTGAGTTTCTCTTGATGGTCTTTTTCTTCTGGATTTCCTTATTGCTGGCCATTGTTAGCCCCGCCCCTTTTCCGCTTTGTCTTTGCACTCCGGGTCTGCCTGGGCCTTTAAAGCTTGGGGGGGGCGCTCTGGTCTCCTTGTCCTCGGGGTCAGGCCTCCTGGTAGTTCCCGGTCTGCCCCTCTGCCCGAGGTTCCTTCAGCAGTCTTTGGGGCTGCTTCCACAGCCAAGCTCAGGTCTGCACCAGCTCCTCACTGGAGGTCCAAGCCTGGGCTGGAGATCGTTATTCAAGCCTAGGGCACTGCCTTTGCCTGCACTGATGCTCTTAGGGCCCTGCTTTCACCCCCGAAGAAGGTAGTGAAAGTCCGTGGGCTGGAGATCTTTATTCGCACCTGAGGCGATGCCTTCAGAGCTTGGGAAAGGCCAGGTTTTAGGGGCCTTTGTCCTGGCCGGAGGCGGTGCCTTCACCCACTTGGGAGCTCAGGGAAAGTCCCAGCCACCTGGGGTCCCTCGTCTTGCAGCCCACAGGTACAGGCTCAGGGGCTGCCAGTGATTATCTGGTTGCCCCAGTCCTGTTGTGTGGTGTGGGGGTGGGGGAGGGGCTTCTTCTTCTCGTGTTTTAGTGAGAGTGGTTTCACCCCTTTAAAGTGTGGAAATGCCCCGATTCTGCGTACCTTCAATGCTGCGCCCTGTTGTGGGGTTCCTTCGTTCCTCTGGACTCGTTTTTATTTCCCCTTGAGGGGTCCTGTGTGGTTCGGTCAGGAGAGATCGAGCAGCTGCTCCTTACTCTGCAGCCATCTTAACCGGAAGTCTAAAAGAAATCTGTCAGTCTGTTTCTAAGGGAACTCTTTCAAAGTTTCATTGTATTGTATCCTATTTATTGTATTCATTAGATTAGGAATATTGTTGTGAGTGGTGTCAGGCCCCCCATCCCCCAATCTGGCCCGTGGGCTGTAGTTTGCCCATCACAGGTCTAGGGTGATTTTTAATGGAATTTCTCTCTCTAACTCTTGCTGCTGCGATGTGTTGGAAATTTATAGAAATACTGATGATTTATGTGCATTTATTTTATATCCTGCAACTTTATTAAAGTTGTTGATTATTTCTACTGACTTTTTAGTTGATTCTCTAGGATTTTTTTAAGTATACCATCATATCATCTGCAAAAAAGTGATAACTTGGTCTTCTCATTGCCTATTTTGATACCTTCAATTTCTTTTTCTTCTCTAATTTCTACTTCTAGTGTTTCTAGTACAATGTTAAATAATAGAGGTGATAATGGGCATCCTTGTTTCACTCCTGATCTTGTTGGGAAGGCTTCTAATTTATGCCCATTGTATATGATGTTTTTTAATGGTTTTAGATATTTTTAGGGAAGGACCTTCTATTCCTATACTTTCTAGTGTTTTTAGTAGGAGTGGGTGTTGTATTTTGTCAAAGGCTTTTTCAGCATCTATTGAGATAATCATGTGAAGTGAGGTGGGCAGGCTCTCTGTGTATAGAGTTATGGAGCAGTTTTTGCCTGAGTCACAGCTCAGTGCCACCCCTCTCAGCTTTATTTTAGCACCTAAGGTTTGAACTCTTTAGGCTCTTTAGGGTCTCAAGTATAGCTGTTCTCAGAGTAAAGCCTTCTGGTGGTCCCCTTGCTTGCTCCTTTATGAGTCTAAGCACTGTGCTTCTACAGTCTGTCACCCTTCCTCTCTAGGTCCATGCCCAATGACTACGCTCAAGCTCTGCTCTCAAAGTCCACGCATTCTTTAACCTCTTGGGGTCTTAAGTCTTGCTGCTCTCAGGAGCAGGCCCTGGTGATCCCAAGTAGATGCTAAGAACTTAGTGACTTAGTCAATGCTCTATGCTTGCTCTAACTCTTGTGCACTGGCTCTGGGACTGTAGATGGGATGGAGGTGGGGAGGCAGATTGCTCACCTCGCGTTTTAGTGAGAGCTGTTTCACCCCCTTATAGTGTGGAAATGCTCAAGCCCCACGTACCTTCAATGCTGCACCTTATTGTGGGGTCCCTTTCGTTCTTCTGGATTTGGTTTTTGTGTCCTTTTGAGGTATCATGTATCGCTTGGTTAGGAGGGTTAAGAGCCCAGCTTCTACTCTGCAGCCATCTTAACCCAGAAGTCCCATAATAACTCTTTGGAAAAGCAACTGAAGGAACAGTCTGGGCCAGTTTATGGGTACAATGGAAACAAACATCATTATTTCATTGTGTATTAATTTATCTTGTCTTGTAATACTTGTGGTAAGCATAAGCAAAAATAGGTCTCTGAAACCATTTCTGGCACTTAATCTACCATCTATTAAAGGGACTGGACTTATAGATAAATTCTGCCTAGGAGGACTTGATAATGTAGTCCAAATAAAATTAATATAATCTTTTATGATTGATGACTATTATATCAGTTGGAAGAGAATTCAGTGGTAAAATGCACCTTTGAATAATTTGTTTAGGTATAATAACCAAAGGAAGGCAACAGCTTACCCATATCTTGGGAACGCTCATGAATATCTATCAAGAGTACCTTCTTTCCTGAGATTTGTAGAATAAGCCATCATAAATATCAGAGAAGGAACAAATTAACTGGCTTTAGAGACATATCCAAATAAGTTATTTACATTTAAGTTATTAGAGAGCAGTTTAACATCAACATCAACTTGAGGGAAATAAAAAATGAGAAGATACTTTTAACAACTGTAATTACTTCAAGTCTACTTGATGAAGAAAATCAGGGTCAGACAAAAGCAAGGATATGAACTATTATTCCATTTTTCTTCTTTCTCCTTTAACCATTTTCTAAAACTGATATAATATAGCCATCACAATGAAGGGTGAGAAAGATCTCAGGACCGTTTTTAGATAATAACCATTTGATATCTTTGTCTTTGCCAGACAGAGTAACCAAGAGGAAATTGGAGCATGTGCAGCAGCCATACCTAGATACAACAGTTTCAGTAGGTGGGCTAAAACAAGTTGAGGGTAAGAGACTGGCCTCATACCTTTCAATTAGGAAGGAGGATGTTTCCTCTAAGAGTTTGAAGATTTTTGCCAGTGAAATGAGCAGATGAGAACAATTTGTTCAAGCTGCCATGAAGGCAGCTGAAGCAGCTGTCATGGAGGGATTAGAGCTTGTTCAGACATGAAAGAAGCCCAGGTCATCCACTGCATCCCAGGTCATCACTAGTCCTCTTGACTTTTGTCTTGTCATTGAACTTTGGTGACTGGAAGAGAGAGTGAGGTCAATGCTTTTATGCATCTTTGTCTCACTTAAATCCAATTTATCAGAAAGTAAGAATATCACTCCATGATATCTTCTAAAATTAAAGATGAGCAACAAAATTTAGAATACAAAAACATATATTTCATTATAGAGAAGAGTGGTATAGGATTGTGAGTAGTTTTGCCTTTCAGAAAAACAAATAATGGAATTGAAGGGAAAAAAAGAGTATAAAAAGTTGATGATGCAAATAAGCCCTAGGATTTTGAGAGTACTCATAGATAAAAATAGGATGTCAAACATACAAAGTAGGATGTCTGGCCATGTGTCCATGTTTCCATAATAGCTATTTTTTATTATTTGAATAAGGAATGAGTACATTTGACTCATAATTAACCATTGTCCCTTTTCCCCTTATGAAAAATTAGAACTGGCATTTAGAAAGGTGAAATCCAGAAAAGTGGTTGGAAGAGATCAAATAAATGCTGAGACCATTCTGGCAGAGAGCAGTAGCAGACACTTAAAAGTATCAAGGCAACATCAAGCAATATGTAACATTTTGAATTATACTTCTTTATCTATCATCTATTATCTAAATATGCTTATTAGGCATGATAGAGTATTATTTTTTGTCCAAATTTAACTGATTATCGTAAGAGCAGTTTAAACCATTTTTGTGTATATGATGAACATCTTTGACAGTCTCAAATTGTAACAGCCTCTCTCATAATACATTTAATGCATAAATAAAATAAACAGAATTGATAAAAGGTAGAAGTTATGTTAAAATAAAGTTATCAAAAATAAAATTAAATAAACTCAGTCTCCTGTTTTCTCTGCATTTGAAGCATAATTTTTACAGTGGAATAACAAGAAAAAGTAACTAAGAAGAGTTGATACTTAAGATATACAATGAGAAAGAAAGAGAATCCATTTTGCTTTCATTCAAGCCACCTGGATGAGATGAACTATCTGATCAGGGCATTAGATTACTAGCAGAACATATTATTGAGCCAATGTTAGTGATGTTTGAAAGTCCATGGTAAAAGAGAGAAGTACCTAAATATTAGAATAGAGCAAATATTCTGATTTTTGTAAAAAAAGGAAAAAGAGATCAATGTCTGAAAATTTTAGATGTCACTTTTAATTGGATTTTTGAGAGAAAATGCTAAAAAAAGATCATTAAGTGATAATTGATAAATATCTAAGAAAAGAAATGGTGATTACAAAGAGCCAAAATGACTTTGTCCTGTTAGGATTAAAATTCTCTGGAGATAATAGATTAATTAAAAATTTTTTATTTGTAAAGGTTAGAGAGAAAGAGAAAAATCATATGATCATCTGGCTGTACCTAACTGATCTGAGTTTCAGATGTTTTCTCTTTTTTCCCATCCAAAAGTGGCCTAGTCAGCAAGAATCTCCAGTCTAAGTTCATCATGAACAAAATGCCCCTTAAAAAACCCTCACTTTCTCAGTCTGGTTTCTTATAAAACCATTGGTATCCCTCCCAATGGGTCGCTCTATTTGGATAGACTTGACCTCAGTATGGGTCTGAGTCCAATTTTCCAGATGTCAGCAGTCATGTGCAATAAGACCCAGTCTCTTCTGGTATACCAGGTTGCCATGAGACATCTAGTGTCCTCCCATATCATTCATGAGTACCCAGTCAAAGAATTAGGTGGATACTGAGCAAAGTGTATTTTCAAACAGAATAAAGGGTAGAACTTTTATTAAATTTACACACTGTCCCTAGTGGAACTCAAGTCATTATTATGAAGAAATGAGATCCTATAGACAGGAGTTGGACTATTGTATTTCTTTTCTTTTCTTTTTTTTTTTTGTTTCATACATCCAAAAGTTCAGAAATTCTGGGAAGATGGCAGCTTAGATGGAGCAAATCTTAAGATCTCCATACCCTTTCCACACCAAGATAGAAAACAAAGCAGTTTGAGAAGAAAGAGGACCAAATCTAACAACAGGACAGAGCAGAGGGATCCTACTGCTGGACACCTCAAAATGTACTCAAAGTAAAAGGCTTTAATTCTTGAACTGTTGAGTCTGAGGGTATAGAAGGGGAATCCCAGGATCTCTCCCTACCACTGTCTGTGCAGAGTCTCTAGTGTGCCCTGAAATCTCCAGATGGGCAAACACATCAGCCCAGAGAGTGTGCTTTACTGGCTCCAGACTCAAGAAGTTGAACACAAACACCGGGAAGAAAGCCAGAGAAACACAGCAAAAACACTTGGAAGATGGTGACTTAGATGGAGGAAAACTTCAGACCTATGTGTTTCACCACACCAAGATAGAGAACAAAACACTTTGAGAGGAATGAAAACCAAGTCTAACAACAGGACAGAGCAGGAAAAACACTCTATCTTGTCACCCCGCCACTTTTGTTCTCTCTCAAGATTTCAGCCTCAGGGCACAATAAGTAATACAGACTAATCCAGGTTTAATTTCATCAATTGAATAGAAAAGAGGTATTCAGAGGGCAGGGAAAATCCAACAACCTTGCCCCATAGATGGCAGAGAAAGTAACTACAAACCTCCATTGCCAGCTGCAGGAAGATCTTTCATCAAAGCTCATTAAATCCTTCTATTTAAACTAGAAGAAGAGAAAAGGGAAAAAATGAGAAAACAGAAAAAGAGAAAAGAAATTACAATTCAGGGCTTCTTTCCAGGAAGCGAAAAGTAAGTAAATGAAATAGAAGAAGATGAGGAAGCTCCAGTGAATTGGACACAGGCTTTGCAAGACCTCAAAATTCAATTATCTCAAGAACTTCAGGAACTCAAAAAGCAATCAAGAGAGGCTGAAGACAATTTGAAAAAGGAAATACATGAACTAAAACAAGAAAACAAGGTCTTAAAATGCAAAATTGAACAGCTCAAAAATGAAGCAAAGAAGGCAAAAGATGATCAACAAAGAAAATCAGACCAAAAGGAGGATGACCAAAAAGCAAGGAATTAAATTCAGACTTTAAAAAATTGAACTCAACAACTAGAAACAAATGACTTCACAGGGCAGCAAGAATATATAAAATGAAATTTAAAAAATGAAAAATTTGAGGAGAATATAAAACACCTCATTGATACAACCAAAGATCTGGAGAACAGATCTCAAAAAGACAGTTTAAGAAGTATTGGTCTAGGGTTCTGGGTTAAGATGGCGGCAGAGTAAGTAGCAGCTCTTAACCTCTCCTGACCAAAACACACAAAACTCCTCAAGGGGACATAAAAACAAGTCCAGACGAACGGAGGAACCCCACAACAGGGCACAGCGTGGAAAGTACGTGGAATCAAGGCATTTCCGTGCTTTAAAAGGGTGAAACAGCTCTCAATAAATTGCGGGCTGAGCAACCACACCACCCCCACCTCCTCCACATACAACACCTATAGCTCCGAAGCCAGCTAAAAAGAAATAGAGCAAGTTTGGGGCACCCATCGAGTCATTGGCAGCTCC
>NW_025379929.1:0-3716 GCF_016433145.1 Gracilinanus agilis | reverse complement strand
CATATATATATATAAACATTGCTTAGTTCAAAATATTATTAAAACCTACTGTCTAGAGTTTTTAAAATTGTATTTGTATTTGTATCTATGTTCTTGGCACATAGTAAGCATTTCATGAAAGAATGCTTATTTATTCATCCATTTATAGAAAGACATGGACAAGAATTGCTTAGAACAGCCATTCCCCAATTGATAAATGGGCAAGGGACATAAATAGGCAATTTTCAGATAAAGAAATTAAAACTATCAACAAACACATGAAAAAGTGTTCTAAATCTCTCATAATTAGAGAAATGCAAATCAAAACAACTCTGAGGTATCACCTCACACCTAACAGATTGGCTAACATGACAGCAAAGGAAAATGGTGAATGTTGGAGGGGATGTGACAAAATTGGGACATTAATGTATTGCTGGTGGAGTTGTGAATTGATCCAACCATTCTTTATAGCAATTTGGAACTATGCCCAAAGGGCTTTAAAAGTCTGTCTGCCTTTTGAGCCAGCCATAGCACTGCTTGGTTTATACTCCAAAGAGATAATAAGGAAAAAGACTTATACAAAATTATTTATAGCCACGCTCTTTGTGGTGGCAAAAAATTGGAAAATGAGGGAATGCCCTTCGATTGGGGAATGGCTGAACAAATTGTGGTATCTGTTGGTGATGGAATACTATTATGCTCAAAGGAATAATGAACTGGAGGAATTCTATGTGAACTGGAATGACCTCCAGGAATTGATACAGAGTGAAAGGAGCAGAGCCAGGAGAACATTGTACACAGAGACTGATACACTGTGGTACAATAGAACATAACGGACTTCTCTACTAGCAGCAATGCAAGGATCCAGAGCAATACTGAGAGACTTATGAGAAAGAAAACTAGCAACATTCAGAGGAAGATCTGTGGGAGTAAACACACAAAAGAAAAACAACTGCTTGAACACATGGGCTGATGGGGATATTATTGGGGATGCAAATGCTAAATGATAACTCTAGTCCAACTATCAAAATATGCAATTAGGTCTTAATCAATGATACATTTAAAACCCAGTGGAATTGTGTGTCAGCTACAGGGCGGTGGGGGAGGTTAGGGGAGAGGGAAAGAACATGAAAAATATAACTATGGGAAAATATTCAAAATAAAATAGAAAAGAAAAAAGAAAAAAGAAAAAAGAATTGCTTAGAACAGGAAAGTATGAATGAGTTATAACCTTGACCTTTCTAGGGAGTACCCACATCGATCCTGAGAGATCCCCAGAGTATAAATAAATCTAGATTAGGCATATCTATTAGACTAGACATATGTGGAATAAGTCTAATTTTACATTTACAATAATCACTGTACATCATTGGAATGTGAACTCTATTCATAGTCACGAACATCAAGAAGTGCCAGAATATTATGGGGAAAGCACTACACTACAGTTGAAGTCCAAGGTCCTGAGTCCCAATACTAGCTCTATTATTTATCAGAGTTGTGATCTTAATCAAATCACTATGATCCTTGACTTTAGTTTTCTCACCTGCAAAATGTGGGAGTTCAACTAAGTAGTGTCTAAGTACTCTTCCATCTCCAAACTCTGTGTCCATATGCAAACAAAAGGGGATGCAAATCCAAGGGTCCATTATCACCAAAGGCAGGAGACATATCCTAAAAATGAGGTTTTTTTATAAAGGATCTAAAGAGCTGAACAAGTAAGCATGGTTGAGGGACAGACAATTTTTATGGAACTCGCCATCCAAATCAACTATCAACAAGTATTTATTAAGTAACTTCTACGTTCTAGAGTAAATAGTTCTAGAAACTATGCTAGGCACTAGGGATACAAATATAGTGAATGAAACAATCATCATCACTAGCATTTATATAGTGCTATATGTTTTGCAATTGTCTCATATGATCCCTGAAAAAAACACTTTGAAGTAGGTCCTATTATTATTCCCATTTTACAGATGAAAAAACTGAAGCTAAGAGCCCAGGATCACATAGCTAGTAAGTGTATGTGGTAGGATTCCAATTTAGTTCTGACTCTTAAGTTCAACCCTTTTTACACTATGTCACCCGGATGCCTACTTGCAAAGAGCTTGACTTCTAATGAAGGAATATTTCTTTCTAATATGATTGCCTGACCAAATGGCAAACTGCCCAGATTCCACATATGTACTGAAAGAAGCAAATGATGATCAAGAAATCCAATTAAAAGCTATAACAAATTATTTCACCAAAGAGCCACATAAAAATTAGCCAGAAGCCCATGAAAATAGGAAAAGAGGCCTAACAAAATCAACACCTATAGAAGGCAGTCTACAAGCATGACTAGAGACCATTTAGGAATAGGTATAGCCTACAAAGCTCTTTGTCTGGAGGAAGCAAGAGTGGAGGGCTTCTTGAAAAAAGCCCCAGAATCATTATAAAATCCCAGGGAGGGGACCTTGAAATCCCACATAGTGTCAGAGACCAGTGTGAGGGTGCCTGTACTTAGAACGGATGCCAGAGAAGACCCTAAAGAGCCAAAATTCTGAACCTCAAAGATCGAAGGAGGCCTGAACCCTGGAGATGGGGAAAACACATTCTTTAACATGCAATGGTGTCCTTTAAGTGATAAAACTTACACTACTTTTTATTGGCAATGAATTGTAAAGTATTCACCCTAAGGCAATTAAAATGATCTCATTTTTGTTTCATTTTAAATTCTGAAATTGAAAGAAAAAATTTGGAAGGTGACAGAAAGAGGAGATAAATTTCTTTTCTATTGAAATTGGACAATTTTGAAAGAAGCAAGGTAATCTAACCTACATAAATGAAAATAAGGTAACTAAACTCTACAGAGATGCCAAACTAGCATTACTTCATAAGAGTAAATAGGGTGTTTAGGGAAAACTAGTACCTCTGGTGTGAGGGCTTGATGAGCCCTTTTGAAGGATGCTTTTCTCTTTTCATATCCACCTGCCACTCAGCTCTCACCTATGACAGAAGCTGTAGCATTACAGCACATGTTAAGGGGATGTCTACCCCAAGCATGCAAAGACTTAGCCCAGCTGAATTGAAGGATGAGAATAACTTGTTCCAATGGCCATGAAGGTGACTGGAGTAGGCACTATGGAGTGCTTAGAGCTTGGTTAGACATTGAAGAAGTCAAGGTCATCTACTGCATCCTGGGTCATTGACAGTTAATCCTGTCTTTTGTCCCGACACTGGACTACAATGACTCTGAAAGAGAGTGAGGCTGATGACTTTGTGCAACTCTGCCTCACTTAAATCGATTTATATTCATGAGTCAAAAGACATCAACAGTGATGTCATTTTGATCCTTTTTGAGCTTGAAGGACAACAAACGACCAGCTCCATAGAAGAGCAATCAGGTTGAGGGTCAGGCTGAAAGCAAATAAATGAATTATTAATCAATATATCAAGAGAGTAAACCAGTCAAGAAGAAAAAAGCCATTAGATTTGAAAGACAAGACCATTTATCTACTTACAAAGAGCTTAAATTCTAATGAAGGAATACTTTTTTCCAAGATGGTTGCCTGATCAAATGGCAAACTGCCCAGATCCTCCATACATACTACTATAAAATGAATAATAATCAAGAAATCCAAGGAGAAACAATAGCAAATTACTTATTTCACCACAGAACCACAAAAAAATAGCCAGAAGCCCATGGAAATCTTCTCTCTCTCTCTCTCTCTCTCTCTCTCTCTCTCTCTCTCTCTCTC
>NW_025379928.1:0-4492 GCF_016433145.1 Gracilinanus agilis | reverse complement strand
TTGATAGGAAAATCCTTCCTTTGGGTTTTTACTCTGATTGATGCAAAACTTGCGACAAAATGAACTGAATTAAAAGGAACTTATTAAGAGGATGCCAAATTTTTATAGACCAAGGTCTCATATATAAAATACATAGATAACTTTATCAAGTATATAAGTAAATAAACAATTCTGCAATTGATAAATGGTAATAATCTATGAACAGAGTATTTTTAGATGAAATCAAACATTATATATGCATATATATACATATATATATTACTCTAAATCAACATTGATCAGAAAAATCCAAATCAAAACATCTCAGAGATATCCTCTCACAACCATATATTGGCTAAAATGATAAAAGGCCTGTTATGATAAAAAATCTCTGGAGGCTATTTTAATTTATATTATTTATTAGTAAAGGGGGAGAGGGAAGAGAGGGAAGGAGAGACAGACAGATAGACATTCTATATTAAATTTACATAGATGAAATGAAAAATGTTGGAGAAGATGTAGAAAAATAGGAACACATACATTGTTAGTGAAACTGTGAACTGATCCAACTATTGTGAAGAGCGATCTGGAATCATACTAATAAAAGTTACAAAACTCTGTATACCTTTTGACCCAGTAATACCACTGTTAGGTTTATTTCCTAAGATGATCAAGAAAAAAGAAAAAGATCCTATATGTTCTAAAACATTTATAGCAGCTCTTCTTGTAGTAACAAAGAACTGGAAACTAAAAGGATGTCCATCAGTTGGGGAATGACTAAACCAGTTGAGGTCTATGATTATAATGGAATATTATTGTGCAATAAGAAATGATGATCGGATTAGATTTTGTAAGACCCCTAGCAGGCTTTAGCAACATTCCCCAAAGAATCTTCACAAGTAAACTGGAAATGCCTCTACAAACTGCCCATCCACAGACTCTTGAAGATCATAGACTTTATCAAAGGACTGAACACTGTTACAGTTACAAATATATTTGATTTCTTTATCTACCCTCTTTTTATATCATTTGTGTAAGATTTAAATTTAGTAGATGGGGTTCAAATATGTGAAATAATGTGATTGAACAGAGTTATTATATCTCAAGTCAGAAGTTTATTTACAAAGATAGAGTGGGAAACAATAAGGTAGAGAAATGTGACAGAGGTTAGAGAAAATACCTATACTAGTCCTCAGTTAGGAGGGCCAGTAGTGAGCAACTACTGACCTGCTCCAAGAAGGAATCTAATCTCTTAGGAAACTAGGAAAGTAGTCAGCCCTTTTCACTCACCCAACTAGGTAATGCAGGAGTCAGACTTCAAGGTTGATGCCTCGATGCAAACCACAGTCTAAGCCACATTCTCCAGTGAAGTTCCCTTGAAGACTATCTCCAGGAGACACTCTTCACTAGAGTCACCTTCACCAGACTGATTCCTCAGGGATTTTCATGGCTTTTATGGTGGTTTCCTGTCCCTGCCCCTTTTCATGGGGGCCTATCCCAGTTTCCCAATTGTCTGAGTTCTTACTTTTGGGACCACAACTTTTTGAGTGTGTGAACTCTTAAGTTTCTAGCTTGTTCTTACCCAACATCAAGTAAGGTGTGAACTCACTAAGTAGTTTGTTAGTTCCTCCACCTACTTAAAGCTTGTGTTGATTCAATCAAAAGGTAGACAAAAGAGAACTAATCTTGTCCTCATAATCTAGTGAGGTAGTACTAAGTAGGGTACTTAAGTTATTGTCAAAGTTTTAACTTCATCTTAGGCAAAGATAACCAAGAATTCTCTTTCACAATCCTCCCTGTGATTCTTTGGGAGACTGGTCTCCCCAATAAATCATTTTGCATAACCATCATGTATCTCTAAAGATCTTCTAACTAAAAGCACAAATAATATTCAATAGTTAGAGATAAGAAGGAAAAAGAGATAGAGAGACACACAGAGAAAGAAAACCAATGTTTGCTAGGTGAATTGACAACAAGCCATTTGGAGGGCAATCCCCTGTGGCATGCATTCAAAAATCCTTGTTTTCAACCCCCCCAAGTTCAATCAGTTATACTCCAAAGTTCATGCTGGATCTTCTGATGCTGTTGAGGTTTTCTTCAATCATCTTCAAGGTGCCTTCTTTAAACAATTCATTTTCTAGATTCAAAGAGTTATTGAGTTCTTTTTCCTGAATTGTTTCTTTCTCAAAAGATTTTGCAATCCCTTATGGTGTGGAAAGCCAATAAGAGAAATAGAATTTGTAATAGATATTTATATTGAACCCCATCAAAAGATCAATGAAGCTCAGCAAGGCCGTGCTTTGACCTCTCTTCTCTAAATCAGAGCCAGACCAGATGGGCTATATAAGATAAAAATCTGAGACTCTTCTTTTGACTCTTTTTCTGATCCACATCTTTTCTTATTAGAAAAACATAGTCTTATTTGGAAAACTTTAAATTCTTAGCAAACCAGAAGTCAAAAGATTAAGAATTTCTCTCTTGGTTAGGAATGCAGCTGCTTGAGCTCAAAACTGATTCTGGACAGTCAAGGTCAAAATTACACAAAACCTCATCCAGTAGGGGCTTTCCACAAGAGAAAAGTATTCCCCAAATTAGCTTACTGATAATAAGGCAGCTGAAATTCAGCCTTGTGTTTATCTTCACCTTGAAGCCTATGAGGCTTCTTTGTATTGTCTAGTTGTAACTGATAGGCAGCTGTAATACTTTCTTTATGCCTTTGTGTGAAAGGGGTTTTCAATTTTATATATATTAAATTTGTGACTCCATGGTTCTTTGGAGTAACTTTGAGCTACCATTAGCCATTGCTTGCAATCTGCTTCATTCTTTTCATCGGATGTCACCATAGGCTATTTAAAACCCTGTCAGTATATAGAGCTGGCTCTTTCTATTTTGGGAATTATATAATCCCCCTGAGGAGGGTATTGTAAACCCTTATGACAATTATACACTTGTTTTTTGAGTTCTGTATGTGTTATGGACCCATTACCTGTTCTGGAAGTGGCTTCCTGCTTGGACTGATACTAAATGGGGAGTCAAGGCCCTTGGACTACAAGTTTGTGGATTCTGGTTTGCCCCTGGTGTGCAAGCAGAGATGCTCTGGGTGGTCTCTGGCTGCTTTTCTTGTCAATGCTTTAAATCTTCCCCCAGGAAAACCATGACAGAGCTCAGGAGGAAGTGGGCAGCACTAACATTTGCTTAGCTACAGACTGATTTTATTGAAATACCACAATTTATGGGGCTACAAGTAGGGTTTTCTCTGCCAAAACCACTTGAGCCTTGGGGCAGAGGTCTGTGCAGCCACACACGCCACACTAAGCAGAGCAGCCTCTGTCCACTCAAGGACAGAACACCAAGGTTTGGCCTGTCGTGTTCTGTTTACTGCAACCAAAGTCTGTGATTTACTGCAGAAACAGTTTAAGATGTCTCCAAAGATTTTGGCTTAACGCTGAGCCTCCACTGCCCTTGTCACCCACAATCATTAGGGGAAACTGAATAGCTAAAGAAG
Source organism: Gracilinanus agilis (assembly GCF_016433145.1). Taxonomy (NCBI): domain Eukaryota; kingdom Metazoa; phylum Chordata; class Mammalia; order Didelphimorphia; family Didelphidae; genus Gracilinanus; species Gracilinanus agilis. The sequence goes on along the minus strand of NW_025379928.1, from coordinate 1,008 downwards.
GAAGTTCAGACCTTTTTAGAAAACTATTCCAGGAAGCAGTCAAAGTGGCCTCTTTTCTCTTTCAGAGGTCTGGAAGGAGGCAGCTTTGATGTGAACTCAGTCACTGAATGAGGCAGTTCATCTATCTGAGGCAGGAGACTGTGTGTGGAGCTCTAGCTTCAGGAAGACATCCAGGCTGCAGTCCTCCAGGCAGGGAACTTTCCAGATGTTGCTGATCAGCCACATCACCAAGATGGCCTGAATCCATTACTCCCAGGTGAAGCCTGCTGTGATTGTCCTCAACTCAGCAGAGGGAGCAACCCCTGCTCAGTCTCCAGACTCAGTTGGGCTATAAAGAGAGCCCCTCCCCAATCAGTGGTCCTTGGCTGCCTGCTTATTTGACCCAGAGAATTAGGACCCTTTTCCTCACTTGTAACCTCTCATACATTTGTTTTTCATGCTTTGTGCCCAATTTGGGAACTTCAGGATGGAAGAACAGAGGTCAAAATGCTGACTACACTTGTAATTGGACTCACTATTGAACATATTGAACTCAGACCCCTTTAATCTTGAAGGAAGGTGACTGCAAACTGCAATTCCTTTACCTCTATTAAAAATCCTTGTTTTTGCCACAGTCCTCCATAGTGCAGGTTAGCAGTAGAGAATGTTTTGTTTCCAGGGAGCCAGAGATACAGTCAGGCTCTTAGAATAGCCCTGCTGGGAATTTATTCACTGATGCTATAGCAAAACTTAATATTGGCTTCTCCACTATTAGTGGGGATACTAAGGGATAGGGAGGACTCTTTTTGGCTTTGGGGCCACACCTGCCCTTCCCAGAAGCACAGGATGCATGAGGCCACCCAGTTATCAGCTATTTGGTCCCTTTGGTAGGAAAGCCTGAATGAGTCTTCAGTGCCCCACTGCCCATGTAAATACGCAGTCACTCACATCCTAGCTCTCCTGAATAATATGTTTTTTCCAAGTCTTCATGAAGGAGAACAATAGGTTCTGTATCGGGGGAGGGGGGTG
>NW_025379927.1:0-9717 GCF_016433145.1 Gracilinanus agilis | reverse complement strand
TTATCCCTTCTGACTTTCTCAGTAGGGTTAGATAGAGTTTTTTATCCTAATGGATAATAAAGCTACTCTTCCCTCTCTAGGTTGATTACACTGAGAGTAAGATTTGATTATTACCTCTTAATGCTCTCTTCCTCTCCTTCTTATGATAGTGTTTATCCCCTCCCCTTCCCATTCCCTCTTTGTGTGCAATAGAATATCCTATTTTTCTTATTTACTCAGTTTTTTCTTGGTATCCCCTACTATTCCCCCCCTCTTTCCCAACCCCCACATCATCTTAGACCATTTAGTATCCTGTCCTCTCCCTATGAATTATTCTTCTGGTTGCTATAATAGTGAATATTATAATAGTGAATAGAGTTCACTACAGAGAATTATACATAGCATTTCTCCACCTAGTAATACAGATAATTAGATCTTATTTAAGCCCTTAAAGAGTCAAGTTTAAAAGATTATGAGTTTTCTTTCTTTTCCCTCTGTTTCTCATTTACCTTTTCATGTTTCTCTTGATTTTTGTGGTTGGGTATCAAACTTTCCATTTAGTCCTGGTCTCTTTTGTGCAAAAACTTTGAAATCTTCAATTTTGTTGAATGCCCCTACTTTCCCCTGGAAGTATATAGTCAGTTTCGATGGGTAGTTGATTCGTGGCTGAAGGCCCAGCTCTCTTGCCTTTCTGAATATTGTGTTCCAAGCCTTGCAGTCTTTTAGCAATGGAGGCTGCCAGATCCTGTGTGATCCTGATTGGTGCTCCTTGATATTTGAATTGTCTCTTTCTGGCTTCTTGTAAGATTTTTTCTTTTACTTGGAAGCTCTCGAATTTTGCTATTATATTCCTGGGGGTTTGTCTTTTCAGTGTCTAGTGTAGAGGGTGATCTATGGATCCTTTCAATGTCTATATTACCCTCTTGTTGTAGAACTTCAGGGCAATTTTGCTGAATAATTTCTTTAAGTATGGAGTCCAAGTTTCAATTAATTTCTGCCTTTTCTGGAAGACCAATGATTCTCAAATTGTCTCTTCTAGACCGGTTTTCTTGGTCTGTCACTTTCTCATTGAGATATTTCATGTTTCCTTCTATTTTATCAGTCTTTTGACTTTGTTTTATTTGTTCTTGTTGTCTTGAGAGATCATTGTCTTCTAATTGTTCAATTCTAGCCTTTAAGGACTGGTTTTCGACTATAATCTTTTAGTTTTCAGCTATAATCTTTTGGTTTTCCTTTTCATTCTAGTCATTTCTGGTGTTCAATTGACTTACTTCACTTTCCAATTGCGAAATTCTGCCTTTTAAACTGTTATTTTCTTGCCAGATTTCTTCCATCTTCCTCAACATCTCATTTTTGAACTCTTCAATAGCTTGTGACCAGCTTTCATTTTTGAGGGGGAGGTTTGGTTATTTGTTTGTCCTCTTCTGTTGTCTGGATTTTCTCTGTGTACAAGTTGTCGAGTGTCCTAGAGTTTTTCTTGGTAATCTTTTTCTTCTGGGCTTCCCTATGGCTTGCCATTATTAGCCCCGCCCCTTTTCAGCTTTGTCTTCACACTCAGGGTCTGCCTGCGCTTTCTAAGTTTCTGAGGGCTCCAGTCTCCTTGTCCTCGGGGTCAGGCCTCCTGGTAGTCTCCGGTCTGCCCCTCTGCCCAAGGCTCCTTCAGCGGTCTCGGGGGCTGCTTCCACAGCCCTGCTCCTGTCTGCACCAGGTCCTCACTGGATGTCCTAGCCTGTGCTGGAAATCTTTATACATGCCTAGGGCACTGCCTTCACCCAAGCATGTGCTCGGGGGAAAGTCCTTGCTTTATAGCTCCTTATTCGCGCCCGGGGCAGAGCCTTCACAGGCGTAGACACTGGGGAAAGTCCCTGCGTTAGGGATCTTTCTTGGACCTGGGGGCAGAGCCTTCACCCGCGTATACACTTGGGAAAATCCGTGCATCCCCCCAGCCACTTCGGGTCCTCTGTCTGGTAGCTCACAGGTACGAGCCCTGGGCCTGCTAGTGATTTACTGGTTGCCCCAATCCTGTTTTCACTCTTGTGCATTGGCCTTGGTGCTGTACGTGGTGTGTGTGGGGGGGGGGGGTGGAGGGGCTTCTTCCTCTCACGTTTTAGTGAGAGCTCTTTCACCCATTTATAGTGTGGAAATGCCCCAATTCTGCATACCTTCAATGCTGAGCCCTGTTGTGGGGTTCCCTCGTTCGTCTGGACTCGTTTTTATGTCCCCCTGAGGAGTCCTGTATGCTTCAGTTAGGAGAGATCGAGCAGCTGCTCCTTACTCTGCTGCCATCTTAACCGGAAGTCCACTTTCTTCTCAGCCTATGTGTTTTTTATATGATTTTTAACAGAGATATTTGATACAAAATTTTTGCCAGATGGCAGAATAAGGAAGAAACTTGATGAACTCCCCATCAAATTCACCTCCAAACAACTATTTACAATGCCTCAAAAAAGAATTATGGAGCAGCAGAACCAACAAAAGGATGGGGTGAAACAATATTCCTGCTCAAAACAATGTAGAAAGTTAGCAAGAAAAACACATTTCACTGGGATAAAAGGGGAGCTCAATACAAGACAGGTGGCATCCAGGCAAACCAGTGGCAGACTTCCCCACAGTCAGATCACCCTAACAACGCTGTGTTATTTCTTTACCTAGAAAGAAAGACTAGGAAAAACAAACTTCTGAGCCTAATTAAGTTTAATGTATATTAATGATCATGTGGCCTTCTACTTTGATCATAGATCCCTGACTGATTCCCAGAGCTGGAAAAAAGGAACTTTTAGGGATTTACAACGGGAAACGTTTTTGACATAACTTGACATTTTTTTGACTATTCAAAAGCCATATACAAAAAAAGAATCTAGACACCATATTACAAGAAATTATCAAAGAAAATTATCCTGATATTTTTGAAGAGAGGAAAATAGAATCTGAAAGAATCTGCTGATCACCTACTGAAAGGGATCCCTAAATAGAAATTTTCAAGATTAATAACCAAATTCCAGAGCTCCCAGGCCAAAGAGAATATACTGCAAGGAGCCAGGAATAAATAATTCAAATATCATGGAACAACAGTCAGGATGGCATAGGACCTTACAGCTTCTATATGAAAGGATCAGAGGGTTTGGAATATAATATTCCAGAAAGCAAAGGAACTAGGATTAGAATCAAGAATCATCTACCCAGTGAAACTGAATATATCATGGGGGAGGGGGGGAAACGGGGGAAACAAGGTGGATATCTAATGAAATAGAAGACTTTCAAGCATGCCTGATTAAAAGAGTAGAACTGCACAGAAAATTTGATGTTCAAATGAGAAGTATGAAAACAGAAAAAACAGAAAAAAAATGAGATTCATAATAAGATTAAACTGCTTATGATAGTTGTAATTCTCAAGAACTTTATCACCATTATGGCAGTTTGAAAGAGTATATACTTAGAGAGAGGGCACAGGAGTAAGAAGAATATGATAGAATAATATAAAAAATTAAGAGGTGAGAAAGAGGAATGTGCTGGGAGAAGAGAGAAGAGAGAGAATGGGATAAATTATCTCACATGATGAGTACAAACAAATAATTACAGTAGAGAGGAAGATGGAAGGCATTCCATACTTGAACCTTACTCTCATCAGAATTGCCTCAGGGGAAATGACATCCACACTCAGTTGGGTAATGCAATCATAATTGTTAGGTGACATTCTCAACCACAAACATTTTTTCCTTTTTTCTTTTTGGCAAAAATGTAATTATTGAGAGTCTGTTCATTAATCATAAGATTATTTTTTATTGAATCTCAGGATCTACATTTTGCCCTGAAAAGGATGTTGAAGTTATCTAGTTCAAATTCCTCATTTTAAAAATGAGGAAATTGAGGTTCAAATAAATTAAATAATTTACTGACAATCACATAAGTAGTAAATGGCGAAAGTAAGATTTGAACCCAAGTCCACTGATGTTAAATCTATCATATGTGAACTTTATCTCTATTGGTGTATTAATGTTGAAGTGAGTAAATATTTTCACCAATATTGTCATTGACTGAGTTCATAAGCACAGAGTATGATTTGTGTCATATCATCTCTCCAAAGTAAAAAGTCTCATATTGTACCTTAACATTGAAATGAAAAAGAATCTTAGCTGAACTGATTTGGAGTTGAGAAGAAAAAGAATGAATAGTCTTAACAGTTCTTATCTACTTTTAATGTATAGTTTTATTTACTTGGGCCTCTTGAAACATTGGCTTGAAAACATGTAAGCTTACGATGCTTTCTTAAGAATCTCTTCTTCTAAAACATCTTTCACTAGTTGCCACTATGATGAACAAAGGCTGAAATCTTAATTCTTTAAAACTTTTTTTGTATAGGATATGGGACCAGAAAGATAGTAGAATGAGAATTCTAGGAAGCCAAATATTACTGAATTAAATGATGAAGTAGTAAATTGAAAGGGAGGCTTCATGTCACACACTCTCTTTCCTAGCTAACCTATGTTTAGGGTTCTGAGAGGAGCCAGGTATTCCCAGCAATTAATTTAGTTCATTTTAAAATTTATTTCCAGTTATTACTGATTTTTTTAACCCAGAGTATGCTGTAATTGTATTTTTACCTTTCAACAATTGTAAAAAAAAATAAAAGTGGAAAATCAGATATTAAAAAGGATAATAATCTTTTTTTGTAGATAAAATGACATGTCGAAGACCAAATGACTACAGAATATTTAGAGTTATAGTCCTCTTTTCCTGCTTATTGTCTTCTGCAATAGAAGCTCCCCCACACATGTTGCCATGGTAACACTATATTTGGCTGCTAGGTCTGGCATAAGTTATTGAACTGAGACTGGCTTTTGGTTTAGCAGATAATTAGGTTCTGTCTCACAGGTTCATTTTCCTGAGTCTGGGATGTGAATATGACCTACAGCTGCCCTCAATTTCAGTGTCACAGAAAAAAAACAAAAAAACTTTAACCCTTCCTGAGCTCTCCTCAGACCTGACTGGTAGGTGCATGATTTCTTTCATTGTCATGCTGCTCATCACAGCACACAGTAGTGAATGAATAGAATGATTTCTCAGTTCCTTATTTATTTTATTTTTATCTTAATACTTAATCTAGGAAAAAATTATATTTAAATTGCATGTCTAACATATTGAAGGGCTGTTTTTAGGACCGAATATATATTGATAATTTATTATATATTATCAGTTGAATGGATTGTACTACTTGACCAGTTGAGCTCTAAATTACACGAAAGAAGCATGTATCTTTAAGAAGTTAGAAATCAGAAATATTTATAGAAAGCCTATTGAATAATAATCTAAGCACAGTTCTTTCCTTCTCTCTTCAGTAGAATATCAAACACTAAGCAAGCAGTCACAAAAGGAGAGCTTTTCCATTGCATCTCTGTCATAATACACTCTAATGGACACTTACATCTATTATCAGTACTTCATTATTTATCATAAAAAATGCTAACATTTAACAACTATACCAAAAAATTGAGAAAATCATCAGTTCTTAAAGGTTTGGATTTGTGATAAGATTTGATTAATATAATCTTTGTTAACAACAAAAACCAGTTGAGCATGTAGACAAGGTAGAGAATTTGCAAATAATAGACTCATAGTTATCTTATAACTTAGTTGTGTATTTTACATTTTGCATGTAATTCCCCAAAGGAACAGGCACCATGGAATAGTGGATTGAAAGCCAGTTTGGAAGTCAGAAAGACCTTTATTCAAGTATTATCTCTGATTTTTATGATTATTTGAACCTGGGCAAATTATACAACCACTCAATGGTGCTCGACTTTTTTCTTGACCAAAAATTGTGAAACAAATAGAGTAACTCCTCATCAGGAGTTCCCCATACCATTGAAATTACAGATATGCTAATAATAATAATAATAATTCCTACAGGAACATAAACATTTCTATTCTAAGAGCTTTGCATAGTCAAAGCTTAATAAATGTTTGTTCCTAGTAAGAATGTGCTTTAATAAGAAAAACAGGAAATACTCTCAAGACCATTTTTATTTTAATTTTTTTGCATAGATTATCTGAAACTTTACAGTCAGGGTAGAAAAAGCATATCAGAGCTGAACTGAAATATGTTCAATTTGAATTGCAGAATAGGATTTGAGAAATTCCACAGATGAATTGGCTGGGGTAATCACACACCAATAGTAGAAATTTCAAAAAACTAAGCACATATATCTGGATATATTAGATATTATGCACATGCATGTGTATATTTACATATTTCACATGGAGTCTTGTGTTTTAGTACAAATGAGTACATTTTGGGGAGCCTTAAAAGAATGCATGTAAACTCTAAGTGGCAGCAATATCTCTGATGGAGGAAAAATTGAGGGTTACTAAATTCTTGTTGAGGAAAGGATAAAGATGGTAAACGTGTTGAGGTTTGGGGAAAGGACAAAGGTCCTGAAAAAGGAAGTCATCAGTTGCATTTGAAGGTATGGGATCCTAGTTTTAAAAGAGAATATTTTCATAGGACAGGTAGGGAAAACAAATTAACTTTCCAACTCAGTAAATTCCAGAGTTTTCTATTACCTCCAGGATCCACTACTCTGGCATTTCAAGCTCTTTATGCCTTTCCATTCTGCAACCCAGTCATATAAATTTATTTAACGGCTTCTTAATCATCTGCTCCATCTCCCACCTTCAAGCCTTTGCATTCTATGCCCTTCATGCATTGAATAATCTCCCTCCTTTCTAACCCTAGCTTTCTCCAAGACAACTCAAAAGTCATCTGTAGGAGGTCTTTCCCAATTTCCTTAGCTATTAATGTCTTCCCTCAAAGGGGGGATACTTTGTACCTTCTCTGAATGTAACTAGTATATTCTTATTTAGATCTTATTTCTCTGCTATTAGAACGTAAGCTACATGAGGGCAGAACTGTTCCTGCTTTTTATATATTTATATATATATATATATTTTTTTTTCTATACCAAGAGTCTAACACATAAGTGATGAATCAATTCACTTCCTGGTTCCTTGATTCTGTAATGGCAGTCAAGTGTAATAGAATTGTGAATTCAGGGGGCAGCTGGGTAGCTCAGTGGAATGAGAGTCAGGCCTAGAGACAGGAGGTCCTAGGTTCAAACCCGGCCTCAGCCACTTCCCAGCTGTGTGATCCTGGGCAAGTCACTTGACCCCCATTGCCCACCCTTACCAATCTTCCACCTATGAGACAATACACCAAAGTACAAGGGTTTAAAAAAAAAAAAAAGAATTGTGAATTCAATCAGTCTACCATGGTGGATATCTTACCAGTATATCAGATAGTTACAGAAATGTTTCACCTGGAGATAGAAGGCAAATTATATACATCCTAATAGACCTTTTCACTGAATGATACCATTTTTTAGCATGTGTCCCTAGGAAGTGAGGACAGCAGAAGATCTAATGTTCAAAAATAGTTATAGCGGTATTTTGGGCTATAGCAAAGAATTTGAAACAAAGTAGGTGTTTATAAGTTAGGGAGCAAACAAACTATGGTACAAGAACACTTAAAGCAGCACTTTTTAACAAAAACATTGGAGAAAATAGATGTCCATCTATTAGGGAATGATTGAACAAATTGTGGTATTTATGTGTACATATGTATTAAATGAAATAGAAGTATACAAGAATATTATTGTTCCAGAAAAAAGTATTAGTAAATATCAAAGTAACATCAAATCAAAAGCCCAATCAGGAAAGCAATTTATATAATCTTAATAACAAAGTTAGGAAACAACCACAAAGGTGTCAGAACTCTGACCAAATCATGACTTCAAAAGATTGAAGATAGGTCTCAGTTGATTGAGAGACCAGAGATTAGAGGTTCAGGGTTCAAATTTGACTTTAGACACTTCCTAGCTGCATGACCCTGGGCAAGTCACTTAACCCCCATTGCCTTACCTTTACCATTCTTCTGCCTTGGAACCAATATATAGCATTGATTCTATGAAGGAAGGTAAGGGTTAAAAGAAGGAAAAAGAAGATTGAATATGAAGCATACCCTTGACTAAGCATAGAGATAATGGATCTCTATGCCAGAAATGGGGCATACATTCATGGATATGGCTATATATTGATCTGTTTTGTTTGACTATATATTTGTTACATTTTATATTTCTACTTTAGAAAATGGAAAGTGAGTGGCCAGTTAATACATTTATACAAACTTAATGTTACCATATATGAGGTTGTCTGCCAAAACAAATGCCCTTTTTATATATGTCTGACAATGAATATCTTTCTGCATTTTAAGTTCATTACTCAAAAAATGGATGTTTTGGAAACAGAAGAAAAACAACTGCTTGAACGCATGGGCTGAGGAGAACATGATTGGGGATGTGGACTCGAAACTACCACACCAATGCAACTACCAACAATTTGGAAATAGGTTTTGATCAATGACACATGTTAAAACCAGTGGAAATGTGCATCGGCTATGGGGGGCGGAGAGTGGGGGAAAGGGAAAGTAAGAGCATGAATTATGTAACCATGTTAATTTTTCTAAAAAATAAATATTAATAAATGTTTATTTAAAAAGATGGATGTTCCACTTCACTTTCATACTTCTTGACTTATGGTATATTATTATGTTGATCCAAATTCAAGTCTTCCAAAAATATTTTTCTTTATAATATTATCGTTATTATCTTAAGTTGTTCTTCTAGTTGTTCCCTTTAACATGCAGCAGTTCGTATACATCTTCCCAGTTTTCTCTAAACGTGTCATCTTACTCTTTTTTATAATACAATTATATTCCATTACATTCATATGCCATAATTCATTTAGCCATTAAATAACAACTAATGTTTCTATAGGGGATATTATATGGCAGGCTGTGTGATAAGTGCTTAGAATTATTGTCCTGTTTGATCCTCACAACAACCCTGGGAGACAGGTGCTATTACTATCCCCATTTATAGTTGAGGACACAGAGGTTAGGTGACTTAGCCAGGATCACACAGCTAATAAATGTCTTAAGCCAGATTTTACTCAGGTCTTCTGGACTCCAAGCCCTGCACTCTATCAATTGCACCATGTCATCCTTAGTTTACAATTTTTGGCTGTCATGAAAAGAGCTGATATCTTGTAAATATAGAGCATTCTCTTTTCCTTTATTTCTCTGGGATATAGATCTAGTAGTAGTAAAGCCAGGCCAAAGGGTATCTACAGATTGGTAATTCTCTGGACAAAGTTCCAAATTGCTTTCCAAAATGGCTAGATCATTCATGTCTTCAACAATGCATAAGTGTGCTCCTTTTTCATAGGTTCTCAAACATTCAACATTTTCTTCTTGTGTCTTCCAGTCTGACAGGTATCAGGTCAAAGTACTTTTAATTTGCATCTCCCTAATTATTAGTGATTTTGAGGATTTTTCATATTCTTTTTAATAGCCTAGATTTCTTCCTTTGGAGATTGACAATTTTCAAGGTGAGGTGGGGTACACACCTATAATCCCTACTCCTGAGGAACTTGAGACTGATAGATCTTTTGGACTTGCAATGGGTCAGAGCTGATCAGGTGTCTTCAAAGTATGGCACCAATAGTGGGAGATGACTAGGATGCCTGAAAAGGGGAAAACATAACGAACCTGGAAACAGACTAAATAAAATCTTCTATGTTGATTTGGTAGGTTCCTTTCTATGAATAGTCACTGAAATCTTAACCTAGGTAAGATAAGGAGAACAAAAGGAGGAGGGAAGAAGAGAGGAAGGGAGGGAGGGAGGG
>NW_025379926.1:0-3092 GCF_016433145.1 Gracilinanus agilis | reverse complement strand
AGCAGATCTTCCTCCTCCTCCTCCTCCCCCCAGTCCCCTATGCCTGCCCCGGGCTCCCATTCTGGGGGAGTGGTTTCCCACGTTTAGACCCCCTCCTCCCCTTGTTCGTTCTTTCTTTCTTTCTTTCTTTCTTTACAATCGGCGCAAAACAAACACCCGGGAAGGTAAAACAATAGCGGGGCCACCTGGGACCCGGCGGGCACCTAAAGCGCCCATGTTCTAGGAGGGGGGTCCCTTGGGGCGGGGCCGGGCCTTGGGTGGGAAGCGGGGGGAAGAATCCCAGTAAGTGGGAACAAGGACACCCTGATGTACCTCGGATCCCCTTTCCAATCTGCTCGCACTCAGAGGGTGGGGCCAACTCCAAGCCTTGGGGACTAGGAAGAAAGCCGAGGGAAATCCCAGAAGTGGAGGGTTCCCGAAAGTACTCCAGGAGCAAGGATCTTCCCAGTATTACTCTGGCCCAAGCAGGGAAACTGAGGCACGGGCCTGTTCAATAACTTGCTGAAGGTCAGACCTTGCAAAGCCAAGGAACGAGTCCCCAGGTTTCAGGACGCCTCGCTTGCTTGTCTTGCCTGGGTCTTGCTGTTGCTACTTTGATCCTTTACACCAATCTATTTGTTTTTAGAAATCGGGAGGCATTTTTTTATATGGCCGCTTCAGAATTGCTGACAGTCCGGCTTGCTTTCCTGTTCATCGGACCGGCCTGAAACAGGAGGTAGGGCTGTGACCCTCCACCTACAATGCGAAAAAGTGGACACATTGAAGAAACCCCCCCCAAACCTATTATCTGCTGCCAGCCCTCCTGATCTGGGTGGCTCAGGTTTTGCCTAAACCAATTTTTGGCATTGGAGAATCTTGAGAGACAGCCCGAGTGTATTGCATTGTTGAAGAGGAAAAGGACAGGCAGCCCCCGTACAATTCAGCTTTGGTGGATGAAAGGATTTTTCAAAACTCTTTTCACCGTTTTCCTTGAGGATTAATTGTGGAGGATTCGCTGTGAGTGGGCATGTAATGTGGCAGAGAGCTGGACCGGCTTCAGGATGAATCTGGACCCCTCGCTCAGTGTAGGGCAGTGCTATAGCTCCCACATGCCTTATCTTACCTTCTGCCCCCCATCTCCTTAATCGGCTCCTCTTTCCTCCGTCAAATTCCACTTCCAGAAGAGAGATTCTCTTTTAGAACTCAGAAGTGGCCAGCAGAGGAGTGGAGAACAAATACTGGGAGAAAAGAAAGGGCCACATGTTTTCTCCCTCCCCAGGAGCCGATATGAAGTGCTGTTTCCAAGCTTTAGCTTTCCTGGTGTTACTGGGTAAGTGGACTTGCTTTTTATCAGTTCACCAGACAGGGAAAGTTTAACCTCCTCTAACTGATGGTGGTTGTCCTCCATCCACATTGAGCTGTGGCTGACCCCAGGAGGCCTCTGGTGTGCATCACAGAATGAAAAGGTCATTGTGTTGGCCATTTCTGAGACAGGAAAATCTGCGAGAAGGGTATTCTTGACAAATACCAGTCATTTATCCAAACAGCAGACACTTAGAGTGATTCTTCTGAAGCACTCTCATTTTTCTTTTCATTGTACCCAGAGTACTGGGGCCAGTGGGCCTCTGGGAGCTGGTCTCTTGTCCATTTTCCTAAACACTAATAATAACTAACAATAGCCACTTGAGGTGGGAATCTTTTTAAAAGCTGAGACATTTTTTCTATTGATTCTGATGAGTTGCCTTCCTCGGTTGTTTGATTTTTTTTTTAGCAGCCAGTGGGAGCTAATGGTTGATTGGGTGTTTTTAGTTTGTTACTGAAGAGCACCTAATGTGTGGAGAGCTTCATGTAATATGTTGGAGAAGATAAGGTAGCTGAGACATTGTCCTTGTTCTCCTTGAAACTTAGTCACATAAGTGTCCTAGGATCATAGATCTAAAAGGAGAAGGGATCATCTGTCAGGAGGACAAAGTCTATTGGGGTCAAACTCTAATGGAAAAAGTGGGGTTGACTTCGAAAACCACAAATTAACATTATCTTTGTTGTATTATATTTTCATTTGTTTTGTTAAACATTTCCCAATTACTTTTTTTTTTTTACATTTTTTTAAACCCTTAACTTCTGTGTATTGGCTCCTTGGTGGAAGAGTGGTAAGGGCAGGCAATGGGGGTCAAGTGACTTGCCCAGGGTCACACAGCTGGGAAGGGTCTGAGGATGGATTTGAACCTAGGACCTCCCATCTAGGCCTGACTCTCAATCCACTGAGCTCCTCAGCTGCCCCTCCCAATTACTTTTTAATCTGCTTGGGGAGTTTGCTTGTGATCCCTGGGCTGTGAGTTTGACACCTCTGATCTCCTGATAAGAATTAAAACCCAAGAAGCTTAAGTGACTTATCCAAGTCCACCAAGTCATATCAAAGGCAGCATTTGAACCCAGATTCTCCTACTGGAGGCAGTAAGTCCACTGTCCACATGGTATAAGGAGGTGACTTTATGCCATAGAACATTTTATTGAATAGAAAAATTGAATCATAAAGCTGACAAATTTACTGTAACAGTTTGTTAAGAGGCAAAAGAGAGTTATATGATAATGATAATACTTGAAAGTGCGTCAGATAAGCATAAAACAGAGCTATGTAGGGGTCTAAGAGGAGGGAGAGGTCATCATTGAGGAAAAAAATCTGGAAAGTTTGTTTTTCTTTTCCTTTTTCCTTTTTTCTTCATGCTCTTCTCTCATTTGTCTCCAAAATGAAAACTAAGGAGAATTTATGCTCTTTATCACTCTTTTATACAAAAAAAAGCAAATGAGAGGATGGAAGAATGGGACTGAATGGATCACTTTCCATGACTCATTTGAGAATTCTCATCCCAAAGTGAGCCTCCACCTCACCTGGGGAAACTAATCTTTTTCAAAGTCCTGAAATCTTGCTCAGTAATGTAAAATGCTTTAGTTGCAGTAGAGATCATCCATACTAAAAGTGAGGTGACATTCTCTGAATCTCTCCCTTGGTTTATCTTTGTGCTGTTTATGCTTGCCTCTCTTTCCTTTTCTTCTCTCCCCAAACAAATTCTCTCTCTCTCTCTCTCTCTCTCTCTCTCTCTCTCTCTCTCTCT
>NW_025379925.1:0-3175 GCF_016433145.1 Gracilinanus agilis | reverse complement strand
ATATAAATATGTTAAGTATTTATATATACATATATATTTATATATGTATACTAAATATAGAATATTTTTAATGTTTGATCTTTATTTTAATAACAGAATTCAATGTTTTCCAAAGTCATATGATTCATATTATCTCCCTCTCTTCTTCCATTCCCTTCTCCAAAAGTTGACAAGCAATTCAATCTGGGTTATACATATACTATCACACAAAACATATTTCTATATTATTTATTTTAAGTGAATAATCTTATAAAATCAATCCCCCAAATCTTTTGATACTCCAACAGTTCTTTCTCTGGAGGTGGATAGTATTTTTTCATAAATCCCTCAGAATTGTCCGGATCATTGTTTTGCTGAGAGTAATTAATTCTATCACATTCTATTGTCCCACAACATTTTAGTTACTATGTATAATGTTCTCCTGGTTCTGTGTATTATGTTCTTCATCATTCACATAGGTCTTTTGTAATGCAGGGTTGCAGCAAAATTTCTTGCATTTGCAAATCCAACTGAAGCAACCCTGGCAGTTGAAGAAACAGAATGTTGACCCTGGTCTCATGGCCAAAAACCACTGGAGCCTGAGACTATAAATATTCCTGCAGAACTAACTGAGGGGCCTTTTGCTTTTGGGGCTTTGGGGCTTTGCCTAATTTCCCTTGACCTCTCCCTTGACATCCTGCTATTCCCTGGATTTCCCCATTGGGCCCTGGGAGGAGGGGATTTTGGTGGGTGGAAATCATGGGAATTAGCTTCTTTAGGCAGGCAGGGACAACCTAAACCAAGCCCTCATCTCATCTAGTAATCTACTAAGCCTTATTACATCAGGGCAATGAAATTATTCCTGGCAGAGGGAGCTGGCTTCCTCAGCCTGACCACCCCACCTTCTGTGACCCTTCCCCAGCACCAACTTCTCCCTTAACAGCAGTTATCAGACCTTAACCCCTTTTCCCTCAGCTTACCCTTGGCTCCAATAAACCCCTTTCACCTTTATACAAAGAGCTTCTGGTGATTCATTGTACCAACAACTAGGGTAAAGGCTGAAGAGGGAAGAACAATTTTCCTTTATTTCTTGAGGACTAAACCAGGCATCCAATTTTGGGCAGGAAGTGAACCAGCTTTCCTTCCCTGCCTGAATACCCAGCTGATACCACCCAGAGCCCTCAGTACAAGCTTCTTGATTAGATACATCATATTCTCATTTATTCCATAACACTTTTCAGTTCTTTCTGAAATCATCCTGTTCATCATTCCATGTAGCACAATAGTATTTTATCACCATCATATACCACAGTTTGTTTAGCCATTCTGAGAGAGATCCCTTTAGTTTCCAATTCTTTGCTGCCACAAAAAGCATGGCTATAAATGCTTTTCTCGAACAGGACCTTTCCCATTTTTTTATCTCTAAATTTCCCTCTAGAATATTCAAATGAATTCATAACTCCACCAACAATGCATCAGTGTCCTAAATTTACCACATTCTCTCCAACATTTATTATTTTCCTTTACTGTCATATTGACGAATTTGATAGCTGTGAGGTGATACTTCAGAGTTGTTTTAATTTGTATTTCTCTAATCAGGAGGGGTTTAGGACATTTTCCTATATGATTATTAATAACTTTGATTTCTTCCTCTGAAAACTGCCTATTCATATCTCTTAACCATTTATCAGTTGAGGAATGACTTGGATTCTTATCAATTTGACTTTTTCCTTAATATATTTGAAAAGTGAGATCTTTATCAGAGAAATTTGTTATAAAAATATTTTCCCAGTTTGTTGATTTCCTCCTAATCTTGGTTGAATTGGTTTTCTTCGCACAAAACCTTTTTAATTTAATATAATCAAAACTATTCATCTTACATCTTGTAATGTTCTCTATTTCTTATTTGATCATAAATTCTTCCCCTTCCCCTTAGACATGACAGGTAAACTATTCTATGTTCTCTTAATTTACTTTTAATATTGCTCTTTATGTTTAAATCATATACACATTTTGAACTTATCTTGATTTAGGGTGTGAGATATTGATCTAACCTAAAACAGCCATGCTGTTTCCCAATTTTTTCAGTTTTTTTTGTCATAGTGAGTTCTTATCCCCAGAACTTAGATCTTTTGGTTTATCAAATAATAGCTGGCTGAGGTCATTTACCCCAAGTCTATTCCATTGATCCTCCCTTCTGTTTCTTAGTCAGTATCATATTGTTTTGATGACCACTGCTTTATAGTACAGTTTAAGATCTGGTACTGCTAGGCCACCATCCTTCACATTTTTTCATTAGTTACCTTGATATCCTTGACTGTTTGTTCTTCCAAATGAATTTTATTATTTTTTCTATTCCTATAAAATAGTTTTTTGGTAGTTTGATTGGGATGGCTCTGAATAAGTAAATTAATTAAGGTAGGATTGTCATTTTTATCATATTAGCTGGGCTCCCCATGAAAAATTAATGTTTTTTTTCTAATTGTTTATATGGCATTTTATAGCAGGTAAAGTGTTTTTCATACACTAGCTCATTTAAATTTCATGACAGCCTTGTGAAATGCTATGACAACTCCCATTTTGCATTTGAGAAAACTGAAGCTCAGAAGGTTAAAGGATCCAGTCCCCATGACTACTATTAAAAGGTGAATGTTTCTAAGGCATTCGGAAGTATATGAATAAAACCTTGTAAAAGAAAATAATTCCAAGGGATAGATAGATGGATACTTCCTAGCTATTGTGACCCTTGCCAAGTCACTTTACTAGGATTGCCTAGCTCTTACCACTCTTCTACCTTAGAACCAATATAATGTGTGGGTAGCAGCTAGGTGACTCAGTTAATGGAGAGGCAGGCCCAGAGATATGAGGTCCTGGGTTCAAATCTGACCTCAGACTCTTCCTGGCTGTGTCACCCTGGGCAAGTCACTTAACTCCCATTGCTTAGCCCTTATCACTCTTCTACCTTGGAATAAATATACAGTATTCATTCTAAGACAGAAGGTAAGGGTTTTTTAAAAAGAGCCAATATATACTATTAATTCTCAGACAGAAAAAAAGAGTTTCAAATAATTTTAAATTTTTCCCAGATTACATTTACATGTCAATATAATTTTAAAATATTTGTTTTCTGATATAGTGCAATCTACATTCTCTCTTCCCACCCAGAAGGCAGGTAATATATATATATATATATATA
>NW_025379924.1:0-8442 GCF_016433145.1 Gracilinanus agilis | reverse complement strand
CTCTCTCTCTCTCTCTCTCTCTCTCCCCCTCCCTCCTCTGCAACCTTGTACTGGCCATTCCTCATCTCCATATTACTCTCTTTCAGATACAACTCAAGAATTAAGCAATTTCTGCATGAAACCTTTATTGATCTAAACGCTAGTGCTCTCCCTCGAATTATCTTGTACTTAGTTGCTTTGAATATATTTGTATTTATTTACTTTAGATCTGTGTTGTATATATTTTAAATATACTTGTCATCTCCATTAGAATGCAACCTATTTGAGTAGGGCTATTTCATTTCTTCCACTCACATATCCTGGGCACATAGTAGCCAGTGGTTCCCAAACTTTTTTGGCCTACCGCCCCCTTTCCAGAAAAAATATTACTTAGCACCCCTGGAAATTAATTGTTTTTAATTTTAATAGCAATTAATAGGAAAGATAAATGCACCTGTGGCCATCACCACTCCCTGAATCGCTGCAGCACCCACTAGGGGGCAGTGGCGCCCACTTTGGAAATCACTGTAGTAGGCCCTTCATAAATACTTGTCAGTAAGTTGACCTGGGGGGTGGGGGTGGGATGTCATGGGCAAAGAAAAGGATGGTGTTTTTATTGAACACACAAAGTTCTGTGGCCTCTCCTCCATGCTCAACTTCTAAGCTCTGCATTTGCTAACACAAATGCTGATAGCTCACCCTTAAATGATATTTGTAAAAGTTTACAAACTTTTCTCACAATAATACTGTGTGAAGTAGCTGACAGATTATTCCCACAGTACAAATGAGGAAGGAGCCTCAAAGGAGTTACCTAACTTGCTCAAGTGTCTCAACTCAACCAGATCTGACTTCATACAGAAGGTTCTTCCTGCTCCACCACAATACTGCATCCCTAGCAATACATCAGGTGAGTACTAAAAAGGCTTTTATGAGCAGCACTAATTAAATATGAGGAATCTTTTTGTCTAGCACTGGCTTGCTTGGCCTAGCATCAAAGAGGGTCCTGTTTATGTCTTTTTTAGAGTAGAACTCAAAGACTTAAGGAAATACTTGCACATTAACCAAATATACCTTTTGTATGCTACTACATGGGAAAGCCTCATTCCTACAGCTCAGTTTCCAACCTTAAAGTAGGACCCAAAATTCCACCCCTGAAACCTGACCACAGTCTGATTACCTATGAGAGTATTACCAAAATATGCTTAGTCTTAGAAGCAGAGACTTCCACTCCTGCCTCTTTCAAACCAATGTCTAAAATAATCCCAATAGTTTTAACTGCTTTGTCAGTTCACAGTTTCTATAACCCATTCCCTGACATTTTGCTTTCCTCTGAGTAGGCTAAGTGCTTTCTAGGTCTTAAGAAACTAGTTTTTGAACTGAAGGAGAAAGAATTTTTTTTTTAATCTAAGGATTCTGTTTTCCCTAAGACTGAAGGGTAACTGCAAAGGAACAATATAAGGAACTGGCTGGAAAAACAGGTCGGGCCTTGCTTTCATTTGAAGTCAAAGGGAAGCCTGACTTTAGATCATCTTTAAACTTAATTATCAACAAATGTAAACATTCCAAAATATAAAAAAGAATAAGAAATGAGCTTGTCTAAGAAACTATGCACTTCTGCTACTGACTGTTTTTTAAGAAGTTTGTCTATATTAAATTTAAGGTCATCACAAATCTGCTTCATTTGTATCTCTGGCTATCTTTTCAGTTCTCTTCTGTGCATTTAAAACAAATAAACACATTTTGTTGCTGCTCCTTTATGTATGCAGCTACCACTCATGACCTGTGGGCAGGAGACTGGCATGCCCTGCTTATCACTGTTGCTGAGCACCCCAGGCCTGGGAGCTGGGCTTAACTCAGGGGCAGGTGGGGCAGGATGGAAGGAAAAAGGATTCAGTTGGGAGTAAGAAGCCATCAGGGCACTAGCTCAGAGGGGAGGGCTTATGTGATCACCATCTTAATCATTATCCTCACTGTTAACTGCTACTGACACTTGTAGGGCACCTTGAGGTTTGCAATGCACTTCACTTACACTCTCTCTTTAGAGAGTATGAGAACAAAACTGTGCAGGAAATACTACTGCAGGGATTATCTCCATTTTTTCACATGAGGAGAGGTTTAGTGGCTTGCCCTGGTCATACAGGTAATACAAGGAGGGATTTGAATGCAAGTCTAACAATCTCTCTACTCTGCACTGATTTAGATCTAGCCATCATCAGCCATAATTCATGATGTGCCTCCTTGAGAGAGAGGTTAGAGGGTTATGCAGATACCACATTACAAAGGGCCTTCAACACCAGGCTAGTTTGAGCTCCATGTTCTAACTGATAGAGGTTTTGGTTTTTTTAGGTGGGAGATAACTTCCAAAAAGGGTTATTTTGGGAAGACTAAAATGGCAGTGGGTAGTTATGACTTCATTCTGATTTTTAAAAATATCACTCCTACAGCACAGTATTTTTTTACCAAGCTTCCCCTTTCGTGTGGTACAATGACAGTAGCTGTAAGGGCTCAGCAAATCCTGGCCAAGGATTCCCAGAGCAAAGGAAAACTATTCCCCACTCCTGCTTTCACACAGAGACAGACTTCTACTGTATTCTCTTAGCTCTCTCACCGTTCTCTGAGGAATGTGCAGCAAGCATCTTTGATATTCTGCAGCTGTAGGAAACTAGCCCCCATGAGCAAGGACTGGACATTCTGCTGATCAATGGCGAGGTGGCCATTGTAGGCAAAGTTAATCAAAGCCTCCAGGGCACTAGAATAAAGAATAAGAAAAAGCAGTATAGTTAACCAGAGATGTTTTCTGCCAACTTTATATTCAGCAGGCTGAGAAAAAATGAAACAGGACTAAAAAATCAGACTGTGAGAGATCTTCATCTGTCTCATTCTAGGCCTCTGCCTTCCCTAACTAACCCCTCCATCACATCCCAGATCCTCTGCCAGCTGCACAGTACTTTATTTCTTTTATTTTTTTAAACCGTTACCTTCTGTCTTAGAACCAATACTTTGTATTGGTTCCAAAGCAGAAGAGTGGTAGGCAATGGGGTACAAGTGACTTGCCCAGGGACACATAGCTAGGAAGTATCTGAGGCCAGATTTAAACCAGGACCTTTCATTTCTAGGCCTAAATCCACTGAACCACCTAACTGCCTCCCAAGCAGTACTTTCTAAATATGTTTTGTCTCCATGTCTCTCTGGCATCTCTCTTGAGTTTCACAAATGCTTGCTTCTCTTCTTACACCTGTTCCCTTCTTTAGACCCCTCCACATTTTTTCCCTCTCTGAGACCACTAAGATTTCCACTTCTTTTTCTCCCAGCTTGATCCATGCCTGACTATAGAAGAAGTTCTTTAAACCCCTGCCCTGACAACAGAATACACTCTCTCACCCTAACTCCTTGAACTTCTGATGCTCTCTTGTCTGGTTTTTCTGTCCCTCCCTCTAGCCCAAGAGACTGTCAGGACAGACATCACTTTAAAAAATCACCACTCTAGGATTTGGCCTTGAGGAAAAGGCTCAGCAAGTCTATCATTTCCCTATCTCTTCTCTTCCCTAACACAGAAGGCACATATTCCAAGCTGTACTAAAACATACCAATGGCAGCAGACCATCCTTGCAATGTCTGGGGCCTAAGTGGCATCCCTGGGGTGGAGTCAGCCCTCCCACTTATGGAGGCACCCCAGAGAAAGAATTCAAAAGTCCTGCCCATTTTTTTGACTCAGCATTTTGAGTGTGTTCCTTTCCCCAGAAGTACTTTAGTAAATAACGCTGAGCCATGAACAATTTTGACCTTCACTCAAGGTCTAAGGAAGTTTGATTTCCTCTTGCTGAGAGGGCTGCTGCTGTTGTCCTTCACCTTTCATTTTCAAACAGGACCAATGACATCATGGGGTCATGTCTCAACTTGTGCATAAAATGGTCTTAGTGAGACAGCAGCAGCAACCAGGAGCCCCAAGTAACATAAGCACCTCAGTGGCTGATGCTTAGCTAACAGCAGGCAGAAACAGCAGAAAGTCTTAAAAATCAAGGGGAAGCTAACATGTATCATGTAGGCCCCTATGTCTAGGCAAGCTTTCAATTAAACGAAATCTGGACACAGTGGGAGCTCATCAAGATCATTGGGGTTCAAGGCAACATTCTACAGTGTGTCTCCTGCATTGTCGTCATCATCCTTTTTTTTTAAAATAGTCCTTACCTTCTGTCTTAGAATCAACACTAAATATTGGCTCCAAGGCAGAAGAGTGGTAAGGGCTAGGCAACTGGGATTAAATGACTTGCCCAGGGTCACACAGCTAGGAAGTATTTGAAGCTAGATTTGAAACCAGGACTCCCATTTCCAGGCCTGGCCTCTTTTTACTGAGCCACCTCTCTTCCCCCTCCTGTGTTGTCTTTATAGATCTAACCACCTTCTTTTCAAATGGTCAGTGTGCAAATCTCTCATTTCAAGATCTCAGATCACTCTCCTCACTATTTCCAGCATAGTTTTTCTGTACAGTTTAACCCCAGTAGGCTAATAATGACTAAAAGACTATGAAATAGACAAAAGATTACTATTTCAATGTGTGACCTGAAGCAAGTCATTTGCCTTCTCTTGGCTTCACTTTCCTGATCAAAACTTAACAATGGGGGCAGCTGGGTAGCTCAGTGGATTGAGAGTCAGGCCTAGAGACAGGAGGTCCTAGGTTCAAATCCGGCCTCAGACACTTCCCAGCTGTGTGACCCTGGGCAAGTCACTTGACCCCCATTGCCCACCCTTACCACTCTTCCACCTAGAAGCCAATACACAGAAGTTAAGGGTTTAAAAAAAATTAAAAAAAAAAAAAACAACTTAACAATGCCCACATTTCTGACCGATGGGAACAGGGCTCATCAAAATATAACATTTGTCAAGCACTGGGCTCTTGGTCTGCACTGAGACCTCCCCTAATAGAAAAGAATATAGGAAATAAATAAATAAAAAGGCAGAACACTGCTCTGGGCCACATAAGCCAAACCATTATAGCTCTTTTGTGAGCTAATATTAAAGGATGAGTGTAAAGAATAAAGACTAAAACAAACATGAGAAGCAGACTATGCTATGCAAATATATACTTCAGTCCTTGATAGTTACCTTGGGTCCATTCCTTGCATTACAATCTCATCCTGCTTACATTCCATCATGTCATTGGTAAACATAGCATGAAAGTAAGGGATTGACGCAGCTAAGACAATCCTATGGGCACTGAATTTGTGATCTCCAACCTGCAGAGGGAGAAAGCCAATGGAAAATCAAGTGAGGAGGGGATACAGATACCCAAACCCAGCCTGCCTGCTTAGCAGCCCTCGACATTTGTCATTACACTGATGTGGCTTGAGGGGAAAAGACCTGCAAGGGCCTCTCTTGGAGTGGCCTCTGTGCTATAGCAGGTTTCCTCTCTATGCAGCTGCCTCCTCAACTTGGGATTCCTTTAGCAGGAAAGAGGCCCCAGAAATGAAATGCCAAAATGCCTCTCTGGGAGAGGTCTTCACACAGAGAAAGTAGCTTTTAATTTATATGTCATTCTGAAAAGCATCTGATTTCTAAGACCATAATAATAAGACCATAATAGATTGGAAGAACAAATTAGAAGAGTAAGGGAGCTTAATAAGAAAGCTCTTAAGGAGAGAACTTTGAGGTGTGTGAAACACTATAAATATCTCTTTTGATCCTCTAGACAACCCTGGGAGGTAAAAGTCCTCCCATTTTAGAGGAGAAGAAAACAAAATAGACAAAGGTTAAGTGGCTTGTGCTGAATCACAAAGTATCTGAGGCTGAATTTGAACTCAGGTCTTCCTGGTTTGAGTATTATGCTCTATCCATGGTGCCACCTCACAGTTACTGGGTCAAGGCACAGTGGCTGCAGAAAAAATCCTCTGACAAAAAAGGGTGAAAATGCCAGCACCATTAAACTAAATACAAAAGGTTGCATTATTTTTTTAAAGTAGTGCAAAATAGGAGATACTTTTCATAGTTAAGGCTAGCAGGAGAATTTTTAACCAAACAAGGGATAAAAGAGATAATAAAAGAAAAAATGAGCAATTTAAACTATTTAACTGAAAAGATTTCTGCATGAACAAAATCAGTACACCCAGGTTAGATTTACTGTCAATTGTGGGGGGGGGGGGGAATCTTTATATCCAATACCTCTAAGAAGAGTCTGATATTAAAGACATGATAGGAATTAGCACAAATATAAGACCAAGAGAGACAATCCCAATGGATAAGAGGTCAAAGGAACTACCAAAAAAATTTCAAATTAAAAAATCTGAACAATCATGTTTACTTATTTGTACATGTGTTCTTTCCTCAACAGAATGTAAACGCCCTTTGTAAAAGTAGAGAATGTTTTATCTTTTGTTTATATTCCCAGCACTTATCCCTCGTCTGGATCATAATAAGATACCTAATGCTTGCTGATGGACTAAGAGAAATGCCAATTAAAACAATTCTGACATTTCCTTCATACTAAATAAACTGGTGGTGAGAATAGGCAGAGATAGTTCATAGTGGAGGGTTATGGGGAAAAAAGACACACTGTCTGCTCTTGGTAGAGCTGTGAATAAGTCATGCCTCTTTAGAAAATAATTTGAAATTATGAGAAGAAAATCATGAGTTTGACTTGCTGGTATACAGCCAAGAAGGTAAAAAACAGATAACAAAATATTCATGGTAGCACTTTTTGTGATAGCCACACATAAAAAAAGAGGAAACAAAGTGGGCACCCATCAACTTGGGAATTAATTTTGGCATGTGAATATAACAGAATATGAATGCATTGTAAGAAATTTATAAATGAGGAATTCAGAGAAACCCAGAAGACTTGTATAAAATGATACAGAGTGAAGTAGTTAGAAACAAACAAATTTTAAAATGTATAAGATGACTACAATAGTCAAAAAGAATACTACAACATAGCTAAGTGTTGCTGGAGAGTTGTCATGACCCATCTTGTGATGAAATGTGGAAATTCATCTCTCTCCTCTCCTTGGAGAGATCAATTGTGAATGCAGAAAGCTGACAAGTATTCAGAGGTAGGGTTCAAATTGTTTTTCTTTACTACTAGAGGAGGTTATTGTGTGTTTTGGGAAAAGGGTGCCAAGTATCTATAATACCCTCTTTTTTTTTTCAAACATTTATTAATATTCATTTTTAACATGGTTATATGATTCATGCTCCTCCTTTCCCCTTCGCCCCCCCGTACTCCCCCCACCCATGGCCGATGCACATTTCCACTAGTTTTGTCATGTGTCCTTGATCAAGACCAATTTCCAAATTGTTGGTAGTTGCAATGGTGTGGTAGTTTCAAGTCCACACCCTCAATCACGTCCACCCCGACCCATGCGTTCAAGCAGTTGTTTTTCTTATATGTTTCCTCTCCTGCAGTCCTTCCTCTGAATGTGGGTAGCGTCTTTACCATATATCCCTCAGAATTGTCCTGGGTCATTGTATTGCTGCTGGTACAGAGGTCCATTACATTCAATTTTACCACAGTATGTCAGTCTCTGTGTACAATGTTCTTCTGGCTCTGCTCCTTTCGCTCTGCATCTATTCCCGGAGGTCTCTCCAGTTCGCCTGGAACTCCTCCAGTTTATTATTCCTTTTAGCACAATAGTATTCCATCACCTGCATATACCACAGTTTGTTCAGCCATTCCCCAATTGAAGGACATACCCTCCTTTTCCAATTTGTTGCCACCACAAAAAGCGCAGCTATAAATATTTTCCTACAAGTCTGTTTATCTATGATCTCTTTGGGGTACAGACCCAACAATGGTATGGCTGGATCAAAGGGCAGACAGTCTTTTATAGCCCTTTGAGCATGATTCCAAATTGCCAGCCAGAATGGCTGGATCAATTCACAGCTCCACCAGCAATGCATCAATGTCCCAATTTTGCCACATCCCCTCCAACATTCATTACTCTCCCCTTCTTTCATTTTAGCCAATCTGCTAGGTGTGAGGTGATACCTCAGAGTTGTTTTGATTTGCATTTCTCTAATTATTAGAGATTTGGAACACTTTCTCACGTGCTTATTGATACTTTTGATTTCTTTACCTGAAAATTGCCTATTCATGTCTCTTGCCCATTTATCAATTGGGGAATGGCTTGATTTTTTATACAATTGCTTTAACTCCCTGTATATTTGAGTAATTAGACCCCTGTCAGAGTTTTTCATTATAAAGATTTTTTCCCAATTTGCTGTTTCCCTTCTGATTTTGACTACATTGTTTTTGTTTGTACAAAAACTTTTTAGTTTAATATAATCAAAACCATTTAATTTACATTTTGTAATTTTCTCTAACTCTTGCTTGGTTTTAAAGTCTTTCCTTTCCCACAGATCTGACAAGTAAACTATTCTGTGTTCACTTAACTTGTTTATAGTTTCCCTCTTTATATTCAAGTCATTCACCCATTCTGAATTTATCTTGGTGTAGGGTGTGAGATGTTGATC
>NW_025379923.1:0-3126 GCF_016433145.1 Gracilinanus agilis | reverse complement strand
AGGAAAGGTGTGTGGTACAAGGGAATTTTGAAAGGAGGTTGTCAGGGTCTTGCTAGGTGGGTAATCTAGGTTACAGGTATGCTGGAATAAGGAGATTCAAGATATAATAGGGCTGAAGTCAGGAGTATAACACTGAAAGGAACAAGATCTTCAGGGAGAGGGAGAATTAATCTAAACAGGCAAAGACAGCAGGCTTATAGACCAGGACTCAGACTTAAACACAAACTGAGGGAAATAGACTGAACTGAAATTAACTACAGGCTTTAGTTAATTTCACAGGAAGGGACTTGTTTTGAAGTTACACCTTCCTTCAAGATGGATACCCCGGCTTCCCTTCAAGCCCAGAGTATGTTAGTTCTTTCCCTCTTTTTCCCTCTCTTAACAACTAACTGACAAATTATACTAATAGGTCTGTTGAAACACAAAAGGATTTATTATCTTTAAAGGATGATTTGTCAGGAAAGTGGATTGAGGAAGCCCTAACAGTTGTCTCAGGAACCTCAGGTGGGGGAAGGGAGGCAGAGATGGAGTCTGAACAAGGACCTGCCTTAACTCAGCTTACAAGGTGTTCTTGATATCTAAAGGGAATAAATGATGACTGCCTAATTTCTTTATATATAATACTGTCAAATTATAGTTAAACCCTTCACAGATTTGAACTCCTCTCTAATTTACTCTCCTTATTAACTCCACAGACATATAAGGTAAGGGAAGGAAGGTAGGAAATAATAAAGGAAATGAAGATACAAAGGGTTTATCTAAACTAATAATTCTTAAATAAATATTTCAAAGCTAGGCTAAATTTCAATTCTACAGATAGGTAAGGAAGCAGCTCAGCAGGTCTGAAACTCTTTCCACGAGATTTACAAACCAACTGACTTTTCTCTCTCAAGATTCCAAACCCCTAACTGATTACAGAACTCAGCCAAAGCTTGAAAAAACTATCATGACCCCCTCTCTCTGTACTACAGAATAGAGCCAAGGAATAAAGAGTGGAGCTGCAGCAATGAGGACCTCCCATCTCTAGGCCTGGCTCTCAATCCACTGAGCACCCAGTTTCCTCACCAAGTGGTATTTCTAATATTGCTGGAGTAATTCACATGGGGCAGATCTAAGTCAATGATTCTATTTCTCCTTGTTCCCCCCAGAAGTGCATATTTTTGTTAAAAAACTTCTATATTGTTTATTTAAAGTTTATTAAAATTTTTGTCTACTTAGTCAACAAATTGTTAACTGGGTGAAATGAAACTGTAAGAGGCCATAAATTGCCTGGTGGAGAGAAGCAAGTCATTTAGAACTACTGGTTGTATGGAATTGTGCATCAGCTAAGGGGGCTTAGGGGGGTTTGGGGAGAGGGAAAGAACATGAAACATGTAACTATGGAAAAATATTCAAAATAAAAATAAAAATATAATTAAAAATAAAACTACTGGTTGTATTTTGAGAAATTTCATTTTTGATATAAATGATTCATTATTCTATAATATTACAATTTAAATTCTAATTCTAATGAGTAGGATCTTCTAATCTGGGGGCTTGAGCTGGTTCATATTTTTTGGCCTCCCCAACGCAGAGAGTAAGTGCATCTGGACCATCCTAGAGAAAAATGATCTTAACAGCTTGGTAAGGATTGTGGAATGAACTGAAGCTAGGATTCAAGATAGTATCTCCAGGAAAAAGATTTTCCCCTTTCATTGTCTTCCCTTGGTGGGTTTGAACAGCAAAGCCTTGGTTGAGGAATAGAGCCCAGGGAGTTATCAGATAGAAGGTCACTCTTATAGAGAAGCTAGAGAGAGAAATTTGGGGAAAGTGGTACCACTTATATGAAAGTGGAGGCCAGAAAGAGGAAATAACTAGCACAGACGTACCAGACAAATACTTAATCTATACAAATGAAAAGTTTGCCATTGTCCTATCTGCCACACTAGGCTGTACTCCCTATGGCCCCTCTTTGCTCCTGAGACCTTCCTGTTAAGTATGACCCTAAAAAGTCCAAAAGGGCAAAGTCCAGGAGGCAGGAAATGGAGTGACTGAGTCTCCCTGGTTATTACCCACTGACAGTTGTGAATTTGCTTCTGGTATCTAACGCCCTTCTTTGATATTGTCTTCTGTGGTGTAAGATCATGGAGATAGCCTCCCATCTCTTTGCTATTTTAAGCGTGATTTCTTTTCAAAGACTTTTTTTTTTCTCCCATTCTATTTCTGACCCTGTGAACCTGCTGTCCTTCTGGATTATTGACTTAGATGAAAATAAAGATTGCCCCTGATTAGAGTCACAGCCCTAGATACCTGCCCTTGATCTCAGCTAATGGCTTCAATCACATCTCTATTTTAGGGTGCCGTTCATTGTACATGACTCATCAGTGTTCCCTACATCCATAGGGAAGTGATTTATTCATATCAAAGTTTACAACTGAAAAGAAAAATTTCACTATATAGTATATAGCCAAAAGAACCTCTGTTTCACTATGAAACCTTCCCTTTCCCCTCCCTTCCTCCATAACCTCCATTGATAGGAACAGAGTTTGGCATGGTAGGTGCTTTTTAACGACCCATAACATGTTTTAGGTTCATTCTCACCTCATTGCCACCTTCTTTGTCAACCCAAGCTCCCCAAATCTTGTTTATATATAATTCTATATTAAATACATATATTTAATATAATATTTTATATATATATATACATACATATATATATGGTTCTATAGTTGTTTAGTTGTTTTTAATTGTGTCTTACTCTTCTTTTATTTTTAAACCCTTACCTTCCATCTTGGAGTGAGTACTGTGTATTGGCTCCAAGGCAGAAGAGTGGGAAGGGCTAGGCAATGGGAATCAAGTGACTTGCCCAGGGTCACAGAGGTAGGAAGTGTGTGAGGCCAGATTTGAATCTAGGACTTCCTGTCTCTAGGCCTGACTCTCAATCCACTGAGCTACCCAGCTGCCCCTGTGTCTGACTCTTCTTGACTCCGTGTAGGGTTCTCTTAGGGAAGATACTAGAGTGGTTTGCCATTTCTTTCTCAAGCTCATTTTACAGAGGGGGGAAAATGAAGCAAACAGGCTTAACTCACTTGCCAGGGTTAGTAAGTATCTGGGGTCAGAGTCCTGACTCCATGCCTTTATCTACTG
>NW_025379922.1:0-1140 GCF_016433145.1 Gracilinanus agilis | reverse complement strand
ATTACTCTCCCCTTCTTTCATTTTAGCCAATCTGCTAGGTGTGAGGTGATACCTCAGAGTTGTTTTGATTTGCATTTCTCTAATTATTAGAGATTTAGAACACTTTCTCATGTGCTTATTGATATGTTTGATTTCTTTACCTGAAAATTGCCTATTCATGTTTCTTGCCCATTTATCAATTGGGGAATGGCTTGATTTTTTACACAATTGCTTTAACTCCTTGTATATTTGAGTAATTAGACCCCTGTCAGAGTTTTTTGTTATAAAGATTTTTTCCCAATTTGTTGTTTCCCTTCTGACTTTGACTACATTGTTTTTGTTTATACAAAAGCTTTTGAGTTTAATATAATCAAAACCATTTAATTTACATTTTGTAATTTTCTCTAACTCTTGCTTGGTTTTAAAGTCTTTCCTTTCCCAGAGATCTGAAAAGCATACTATTCTGTATTCACTTAACTTATTTATAGCTTCCCTCTTTATATTCAAGTCATTCACCCATTCTGATTTTATCTTGGTGTAGGGTGTGAGATGTTGATCTAAACATAATCTCTCCCATATTGTTTTCCAAATTTCCCAGAAGATTTTGTCAAATAGTGGATTCATGTCCCAAAAGTTGGGCTCTTTGGATTTATCACTGTCTTGCTGATGTCATTTACCCCAAGTCTATTCCACTGATCCTCCCTTCTGTCTCTTAGCCAGTGCCACATTGTTTTGATGACTGCTGCTTTATAGTATAGTTTAATATCTGGTACTGGTAGGCCCCCTTCCTTCACATTTTTTTTTCATTATTCCCTTGATATTCTTGATCTTCTGTTATTCCAAATGAACTTTGTTATAGTTTTTCCTAATTCAGTAAAGAAGTTTTTTGGTAGTTTGATAGGTATAGCTCTAAATAGGTAAATTAATTTGGGTAGAATGGTCATTTTTATTATGTTAGCTTGTCCTACCCATGAGCAATCAACAGCTTTCCAATTGTTTAGATCCAGTTTTATTTGTTTGGAAAGTATTTTGTAGTTGTTTTCGTATAATTGCTGTGTTTTTTTTGGTAGATAGATTCCCAAGTATTTTGTATTGTCTAGGGTGATTTTAAATGGTGTTTCTCTTTCTACCTCTTGCTGCTCTAATGTGTTGGAAATATAT
>NW_025379921.1:0-5534 GCF_016433145.1 Gracilinanus agilis | reverse complement strand
AGGGAGGGAGGAAGGAAGGAAGGAAGGAAGGAAGGAAGGAAGGAAGGAAGGAAGGGAAGGAAAAAAGGAAGGGAAGGAAGGAAGGAAGGAAATCCTTCTTGACTTCTCTCTCAGGCCAAAAGTGAATAAAATATACCATCGTCATCCCAGCTTCTTGAACTGTCCTCTAAACTTAATGGGAATAGGATCTACATCTGTGATTTCATTAGTCTAGGGAGCTCTCAGTTCCTCATTACCAATATAGGTTGGTGCCTTCACTTAAATTTGGCATTGTCCATTAAAGAATTGATTGGAACGCTAAGACATTGAATGATTTGCCTAAGTAATAGTATGTATTAGAGCGAGGCCTGGAACCCAAGTCTTCCTGGTCTCAAGACCAATTTTCTATCCCGTACATCCTACCATCTTTCTCTGAGTTTGAAATAGTCCTATCTTATGAAAATCACTACCCTACCTACTCTAACAGAAGGAATCCAATTTCTGACCAAAGAGGTCAGAACTTGTGATTTCATTAATCTGGAAAATTCTTCCACCAATGCAAATCTGGCAATCTGTGATTTATACTCTAAGTTGCTCAGGGCATTGAGAGGTTAGTACATATCTGAAACAGGACTTAAGCCTAAGCCTTCTTGACTAGCCTTTTCTACCCACTCTACCAAGGTCCCTCTCAAAATAATAAATCACTTTAGAAAAATTAGAATTGGCTTAGATTTAAAATGAGAGGGATGGGTCAAGTGTCCCATAGGAGGGTCCAAGACTTGGAACCTAGATTAAATTATTATAATGATTTTAAAGCATCTTTCCAAATGGCCTTACAGCTAGACTGTCACTACTAATTATATAGAAAACGACTAGTACCTACACACCATATTTCCATGCATAATTTTTCTAACAGCCTATTTTGAGCTAAGAAAGAGACAGAGCCCTCTTGAATACAGAATTCATTTTGATACAATTTATTGACATTAAAAATAAAATGTGGAGTGAGGATGCACATCTCAGCCTGTGACACTGGCATCCAAGATCCCTTTTGTCCTGAACCAAGTCATGCCAGAAAATATTTAAGCATTCAGCTCTGCTAGCAGATCACCCTGAGTAACTCCTGAACGTTAAGATTTAAACTGTGTCAGGAGGACAAAAGAAGCTGGAGATCTTGAAAATGTACCAATCTTTGGGAATTAGACTCTAAGCACTTCCAGATATAAGTAATGAGTAAGCTAGATAAAAGTTACCCTCAATCAAGAGTGTTCTGGTAAATGTTTAACAACCATATGTATGACACACTTTTAAATTCAATCTGTATCATTAATATTTTCTCCATCACTTCCCTAAATTTTAAACAATCAATAAAATATTAAAGCCCTGATTTGGGGTATTTGCATATTTTCAAGGGACAAATGCTCACACTCAAGATTTAAGAATTGGCTCTAGTAAGCAGGTACAGCTGGCTCCAAGGCACCCCTGAGAGTCCTTAAAATCCTTTTGTTGTCAGGGTCTGCACTTTTGAACTTCATCATTTCAGCTATTTCTGACTATCTGTCACTCCTGCC
Source organism: Gracilinanus agilis (assembly GCF_016433145.1). Classification (NCBI taxonomy): domain Eukaryota; kingdom Metazoa; phylum Chordata; class Mammalia; order Didelphimorphia; family Didelphidae; genus Gracilinanus; species Gracilinanus agilis. The sequence continues at coordinate 3,984 of NW_025379921.1, read as the reverse complement.
TCCCTTTTGAGGGAAGGGGTTTAGTGTGAGCCTACTGTTTCTATTTCTCTCCCCCTTCATCTGTAATAGATGGTATTGTGGGAGTACAGGAATCTAACATTCTGCTACTTTTATTTATTTTGAGCTTTTCACCTCTATTTCCTAGGGGACAATTTCACCTATAATTATATAATAATGTAAGACAATAATCTTTAAAATCTAGACCTTATAATGAATTTCCTTTCTTTTTTCTCTGTCCTTTCCTTAAAAGTTTCACTAGTTGCAAAACATACTTTAAGGCAAAATTTAAGTTGATTTTACTTCCACAATACTTGCCTCCATTTCACAAATGAGGAAAAGTAAGCTCAAACTCACACACCCAGTAAATGGCAAACCAGGAAATAAACCTAGTTTCTCTGACTCCAATTCTAGCCAGGGTTATTTCCCCTATACCACACCGAAGTGACCTAAAAGATAATTTAGAAATGAAAAGGCCCTTCTATAATATAATTTTTTTTTTATCCTGGTACTCCATTCTAGGAGCATAGGGCCACAACCAGTAGGCAATGGGTTGCTCAGGGTCACCCAGCTGGGAAGTGTCTGAGCCCGGATTTGAACCTAGGACCTCCCGTCTCTAGGCCTGGCTCTCAATCCACTGACCTAGCCCAGCTGCCCCTACTTTAGGTTGCAGTTTCTTTAGCAGATGTAGTTTTTACAGGGTGGGGTTGCTAGCCCCACGCCCAACCCTCCTCCTTTTTCATCTGGGCTAGGGACCGTCCTTAGCCCAGTAGTGGTAAGGGTGGGCGATAGGGGTCAAGTGACTTGCCCAAGGTCACACAGCTGGAAGTGTCCGAGGCCAGACTTGAACCTAGGACCTCCAGTCTCTAGGCCTGGCTCTCAATCCACTGAGCCACCCAGCTGCCCCTCTATAATATAATACTTGATAGAAACACCAAGAAAAATGTAAAATCTGATTTAAAAATCTCTAAAATGTCCATTCCCTTTGAGCCAGGTATCTCACTTGTAGGAACAGACCAATAATAACCAATATTCTTATAATGCTTACTATGTGTCAGCTACTGTTCTAAGCACTTTATAATTATTTCATATTATTTTACAACATCCCAGGGAAATAAGTGCTATTATTATCAGTCTCATCTTAAAAATGAGAAACTGAAGTTGAGAATTGTTAAATGAGACATTAATGCATTGTTGGTGGAGTTGTGAACTGAACCAACTATTCTGGAGGGCAATTTGGTACTATGCCCAAAGGGCTATAAAACTGTGCATACCCTTTGATCTTGTAAAACCACTACTGTGTCTATATACCAAAAAGATAATAAAAAAGTGGAAAGGAGCTACATGCAAAAAAATATTTATAGCAGCTCTTTTTGTGGTAGCAAAGAATTGGAAACTGAGGGGATATCCATCAATTGGGGAATAGCTGAAGAAATTATGGTATGGAATACTATTGTACTATTGTGGTATAAGAAAAGATGAGCAGGATGATTTCCAAAAAAGCTGGAAAGATCTACATGAGCTGATGCAGAGCAAAATAAGTAGAACCAGAAGAACATTGTACATAATAACAGCAATATTGTATGAGAATCAGCTGTGAAAACTTGCCTTCTCTCAGAAATGCATTGATCAAGGACAATTCTGAAGGATTTATACCAAAGAATACTATCAATCTCCAGAGAAAGAACTGTTGGAGTCACATGTAGATCAAAGCATATTATTTTTCACATTAGTTTATGTTTTTTTTAATTTGGAGTTTTTATTACCTTATGACAATGACCAATATAGAAGTATGTCTTGCATGATAATACACGCATACCCCAGATCAAATTGCTTACCATCTCTGAGAGAAGGAAGGGAAAAGAGGGAGAGAGACCATTTGAATCTTATAATTTTGACAACCACATTTTGAAAATTGTTATTACATGTAATTGGGAAAATAAAGTATCTTTGAATAAAGGGGGGGGGGGGAAGAGAGGCTTACCTAGGGTCACACATTTAGGATGTATCTAAGTCAAGATTTGAACTCTGGTCTTCCTGATTCTAGGTCCAATACTCTAACTACAGCACCATCTAGCTGCCTGGATTTCTTTTTCCAAAACCAGAACAAAAGATTCCACCTACACCAAAATATTAATAATATCCTTTTTTTGTGGTATTCAAGAACTAGAAACAAAGTAGATGTCCATTGATTGGAATATTTAAATAATGGTGCTACATGAATATAATGGAGTATGACTGTGCCAGGAAAAATAATTTTAAAAAATTTTGTCTTTGGAGCACTAATACCTAGGGAAGTTCCTAGCACTTAAAAAACACTTGGTAATTGAATTTAGAGAAGCATGAGAAAACTTATAGAAACGTAAATAAAGTGAAAGAAGAACCGGGAAAATGACACACTCAAAGACTTGTTATCGTTTGATTGTGCTAACTCTTCGTGAGCCTTTTTGGAGTTCTCTTGGCAAAGATATTGGAGTGGTTTGCCATTTCCTTCTCCAGCTCATTTTATAGATGAGGAAACTGAGGCAAACAGAATTAAGCGACTAGTCCAAAGTCACACAACAAAGTGTCTGAGGCCAGAGTGTTCCTGACTTTATCCATTGTGCCACCTAGCTACTCATATACAAAGACCACAACAAGGTAAATGTAAAGAACGAAATAAGAAATGGAATTTTAATTGTATGCCTAAGAGTGACCCTGGAGAAGAAATGAGAAAATGCTTGCCCTCAATCCAAAAGTGGAGGACTACAAGTATCAAAAATCAGAAATATTGTCAGACATAGTTAATGTGCTGAGTAGAGTTAATTTTGTTGAACTGCTTTTTTATTTCTTTTTTTAAAATCTTATTGCAAGGGACAGCTTCCTGATAAAAGAAGGGAATGAGATATGTTCAGAAATGAAGATGATATGAAAACAAAAAGTTTCCAAGAAAAATTTTAAATTCATCAATCTGTCTTATAGTTCAGGAAAATAATAATTAGCATTATAAACCAGGGCCTGCCTAAAACTAGGACCTCTGTTTACCTCCCTGTCCCAAATGGGCTTTGGGAGTAAAAGTAATCATGAAAAATATCATTCCAGCCACATTCTAGTATAGACTCTATCACAGGCCATGGAGAAACTCCAAATCAAATAATAAAATTTCTAATTATGGCAGAATAACAAGATGATACACTAGAAAATAAGTGAACAACAGAATTGCTCTTGCTATACAACCCTACCCCACCCCCGATATAAAGATGGATGTAATTTCCTATAAACGCCCACAAAAAAAAGTGACAACTTCTGGGGAAACTCATCTTTCCTATGCAGGGATAAATGGAATTATGAATCAGTCTGTCCTTCTCCACCTCCTCTCATCTTGATCTCAGTAACCAGCACAAGAATCTGCAAATACCTCTTGGGTACAGTCATTCACTGAGGTGGTTCCAATATCATCAGCATTTTGCTGGGAATCCTGGATTCCAAGATGCTTTAGCTGACTCATATGCTTGTCTTTTCCCTTTACTCCAAAACGCCTTCTTTCTTCTTGATCTGGCCAAACGTTCTCTTCATCATAGCCAGATAATTTCTATGATCCTCAGCTCCCTCTGTTGATTTTCTGTCTGATTCTACAAGAAGTTCACCTCCCATCCACATCATTCCCCAAACTTACGCCATCCTGAAGTCCATGGGAGCCATAAACCTGCCTCCTCATAGCTCTTCTTATCTCCCTTTGAGTCTAATGTTCATGATGTGATCCCTTCATTCAAGTATACCTCTCAGAATCCTTAGGTTGACAATTAATTCAGAAAAGAAGTTAGATTCTTTATCACATGATAATTATTTACTAAAACAGAAAGTTCCAATCAACAAGTATTTATTAAGTAATTACTATATGCCAACTATTGTACTCAACTCTGAGAACATAAGGACAAAATGCCAAAAAATCTCCATGGCTCCTAGTCTAATGGAAGAGAGAGCTACTATATATACATATATATATAT
>NW_025379920.1:0-4678 GCF_016433145.1 Gracilinanus agilis | reverse complement strand
TGTTTGAATCTCAGATTCATTACTTGAGTTAATTATCTTTGTGACCCTTCCCCATCTCTGGACCTCAGCTTCTCCCTGTCAAATAAAATAGATTGGACTGGGTCAAGGATTCTAATTCAGTCAGTCTAGTGAAGTCTATGTACTCCTCAGAATTACATTTTTAGATGAATAAAATAAAAGCCATTGGATTCTTACCAAGTACCTACTGTGTGCTCAGCCCTCTGTTAGGCATTTCAGAGGAGGCAGAGATGAATAATGCACATAGAATTGCAAAGAAAGGAAAAAGTTAGTGAAAATAAAAATGCTTTTTTTCCCATTCAAATTCAAGGATCCCCCAAAATCTGTCAATGGACCCTTGAGAATCACTGGGGCCCAGATGAATAACTCTTGGGCTAGATGACCTCTGAGATCCCTCCCAGCTTTAACATTCTTTGATTCCCTGATGCCAAGTCTGGTGGGGTGGAACCATAATGCAAGGGTTGGAGAAGGGATTCCAAAGGATGATGCAGAGATGGTAATGCCTACATGTGACCAGTCACTCCTTCCCCTAGCAACTTTTGATGACTCCCTGTTGCTTTTAAGATAAAATGCCAATTTCTCCCCTTGACATTTAAGGCACTCTTCAGACGGGCTCTTACCTCCCTTTGCAACCATTTTTTTTTAACCCTTTCTGTGTATTTTAAACTGTATTTCTAACCAATACTGTGTATTGGTTCCAAAGCAGAGAAGTGGTAAGGGCTAGGCAATGGGGGAGATTTGCCCAGGGTCACACAGATAAGAAGTGTCTAAGGTCAAATTTGAACCCAGAACCTCCTATCTCTGGGCCTGGCTACCAATCCACTGAGCCACCTAGCAGCCCCCTCCAGCCTTTTCTCACTCCTCTCTCTCACTCACTCCGTGTTCTAGCCAAACTTGTCTACTAGCTGTCCTCCCAACCTCTCAGCTCCTACATCCTCCCAATAGCCCAGGCAGTCCCCCCCCCCCCCCCTCAAATCCTTCTCTTCTTTCAAGGCCAGGTCTCAGAGCCACCTCCTCTATGAAGCTCTCTAGAGCTTTCTCTCACTTTCTCCATAATAATCCATCCCGCATTGAGCCAAGAGAGTGATTTCCCCCACTGCCCACCGAAAAGCCCCAAGTATAACCATGTCAGCACCCACTTACTCAATATAACTACACCAGCTCCCTATTGCAGTCCTGTTTAGCATTCAGAACCCTTTATAAACCAGCCCACTCCTTTCTTTCCAGGCTTCGCTACCATGTACTCTGCAATCCAGCCATGCTGGCCTCCTGGCTGTTCTGTTCTTGGCTCCGGGCATTCTCTGGCTGTCCCCCATGCCTGGAATGCTCTCCCTACTGACCTGGCTGGCTTCCTTTAAGTCCCAACTAAAATCCCACCTTCCACAGGAAGCCTTCCCTCATCCCAGTGCCTTCCCTCTGTTCGTTATTTCCCATTTATCCTGAATCTAGCTTACTTTGCATAGATTTGTTTGCTGGTTGTCTTCCCAATTAGATGATGATCTGCTTCAAAGCAGAGCCTTGTGTTCTCTCCTCTGAAGTCAAGCATTTGGCCCAGTACCTGGCACATAGCAGGTTAGTACATGTTTATCACATTATTTGTTGGCTTTTTGTCTTCTCCATCAGAGCATCAGCTCCTTGAGGGCAGGGACTGTCTTTTGTCTCTTTTTGTATCCCTAAGGCTTAGCACAGTGCCTCGAACATAGTAGGTGCTCAATACTTATTGACTGATTAGGCCCCAAATGGTGACTTGTATGGACATCATTATTTTGTTTCAGACTTGAGTTAGGAAGATCTGTTCTAGGGACTTATGGGTCTTGCTGGCTGTTCTGTTGCTTATTGGAACTTCTGGCCCTTTCCATCAGCCCTGCAACATCACTCTCTTGTATGTGTTAAGTCTCCCAATGAGAATGGGAGCTACCTGAGATTATTTTACTTCTTTCTGCTTGTATCCCTAACCCTTAGAATGTGCCTGGTACATAGTAAGCACTTAATAAATATTCATTCATTCATTCATTCATTCATCCAGCAGAGATAAAAAATAATATTCTCCTATAAGGTCAACTGAAAATCCCACCAGAGAAGGGACTAGCCAGGTCGCCATTCACCTTGAGATTGGGCCTTCTTCCTCCTTGATCCAGGACTATCCCATTGCTTTTCACAGTAGAAGGCTTCACCAGCCCAGTCTCGACCTTTCCCAGAACTTTGTGGCCACTCCCTTTGGGCGGTTCTTTTTCAGTTCCTGAGTATATGCAGGGCTCTAACATTGGAAGAATAACCATGGGGGTTAAATTTGGGTGGAGGAGACCGACCTTCTCTAGACTTGGAAGTCTGTAGAGCAGCTTGTGACCTGAACAAGCCATGCCCCCTCTCTTGATCTCAGTTTCTCCATCTGTAAAATGAGAACATTGGACTAGACGGTCTCTCTCTAATTTCCTTCTTAGCTTTGACATTCCACATCCTAACGTTTCTCCCGATGCTGACCTTCTACGAGTCTTTGCAGCTCGATAGGTGACTCTGGTGACAATAGCCAGGAACCCCGAGGTCCCTTCTCCCCGACTCAGCCGCCTCTCAAGCGACTGTGAGAAGATTGTGTGATTTCTCCCCAGGGGACTCTTGGCTCCTGTCCAGCTCCAAGCAGGAGGAGGTCACGGGCTCTCAGCTGATGAAGCATCCCCAGAGGTCAGACTCCATTTGGCACCCGAGACAGTCATGTGATAGACATGGCAGGTCCCCAAAGCAGAGGGACCAAGGGGGATCCCTTTCTAGACACCTTACCTAGTTTCAGGGGTTTGAAGCTTTGAGAATTCATGGACATAGGAGTTGATTTGGGTTCAATACAAACACACACACACACACACACACACACACACACACACACACTGATCTAGCTCCTCAGCCTTCCACATGTATCCCCAGACCCCTATCTACTCTTCACACACACACATGTTCATGCACTATTCACATATATAAACGTGCCTGTGTACACAGTCTTTCGCATCTCTCTCTGCATCTACACTCATCAATTTCCCAATACACAATCCCCAATAAATACCCATAAGCCCATCAATACCCCTTGACCCACCAATATACTACTTATTCTATACTTGAAAGTCTAGAACAGGGGGACAGCTGGGTAGCTCAGTGGATTGAAAGCCAGGCCTAGACACGGGAGGTCCTAGGTTCAAATCTGGCCTCAGACACTTCCTAGCTGTGTGACCCTGGGCAAGTCACTTGACCCCCATTGCCTAGCCCTTACTGCTCTTTTGCCTTGGAACCAATATATAGTATTAATCCTAATCAGAAGGTAAGAGTTTAAAAAAAGAAAGAAAAATCTAGAATAGAGCATGGCAGAACTGGGAGGGACTTTAGAGCATGGAATGTCAGAGCTGAGAGGCGACTTAGAAGAGAGAGAATCAGAAATGCCAGACCCAGGTTAAGAATCTCTGGGCTAGTCCCTTCTTGCCTTCAGTCCCAACCAAACGTAGACTGCTCCACCAGTAAAGCTAAAGGGTAAAGTAAGAAAGTATGAATACCACCAAGTCAAGTAGGAAAGAATGAGACTAAGGCCTGTCAATAAGCACCCCTATGTGCCTGGCTCAGTGCTAGGATAGAGAGAGAGGTCAAAGACAGATTCTGCCCTCAAGGAGCTCCCAGTCTAAAGACAGGGCACAGAGCCATCTAAACTGAGTCTAGGTCTACCCAATGATGCCTTTCTTAATGGGGTTTCCTGTTGAAGCTAACATTGTCCGCGTTGTCCAACAACTAAAAGCAAACCAAAATTAATCAGTGACAGCAAATTAATATTAGAGCAGTGCCACCCCCCAGCTTCCCCTGCCACCAGCAGCTGGCACAACTGATGCAGAAGGACACACCCACTCCCACCCCTATCCTAGGCATTGAGCCTCACCGGTGACAGCTCAGGAACTTTGCTCCCCATGAGAGTGGAATCCCTAGTGGGGGCTCAGCAGTGTTTTCAAAGGGAGGATACTCTAGGAATCTTCCTTTATCCTCTCATCAATAAATACCTTCCTCAGGCTTCAAAGCAGTTTGTTCTGCTCTAATAGTATCCATTTGATGTTGTAGAAGATACAGTGCTAGGGCTGGAGTCAAGAGGATTCATCTTCATGAGTTCAAATCCAGCCTCAGACACTTATTAGTTGTATAACTCTGGGTAATTCATTTCACTCTGTTTGCCTCAGTTTCCTCATCTGTAAAATGAGCTAGAGAAAGAAATTGGCAAACTTCAGGATCTTCACTGAGAAAACTCCAAATGGGATCACAGAGAGTTGGACATGACTAAACAACAATGGTGTCCATTACTGATATCTCTTTGGAGCTTTAAAGCAGGCAGGACCCTTTCCATTTGGGATCCCATTTGATTTTTATAGCCATCACATGAGGTAAGTATTATTGGCATTATTATTCCCATTTTGCAGGAAAAAAAATGAAAGAGACTGAGGCTCGGTGGTGGATATGGAAAAAGGCTAGTTTGGGAGTCATAGAACTCTGACAGTCCCTATCCTAAGGCCTCTCTCAGCTCTTAACATCTCTTGTTCCAAGGACCCTCTCAGCTCTGAGATTCTCTATTCTAACTTCTCCTAGTTCTGATCTCTTCTCTCCTTTTACCTCCTCTTTATTCCCTTCCTCTCCTCTCCTCTCC
>NW_025379919.1:0-5632 GCF_016433145.1 Gracilinanus agilis | reverse complement strand
TGCCTGTGCTCTGCTCAGCCTGCGCTCTGCGCCCAGCGTCCACTCTCTGCTCCGGTGCTCAGATTTCGCTTGTGTTCTTTGGCTTACTGGGGTCCTAAATCTTGCTGCTCTCAGGAACAGGCCCCGGAGCTGCCAATGACTCGATGGGTGCCCCAAACTTGCCCTATTTCTTTTTAGCTGGCTTCAGAGCTCTAGATCTTGTGTGTGGAGGGGGTGGGGGTGGGGCGGTTGCTCAGCCCGCGATTTAGTGAGAGCCCTTTATAGCCTGGAAATGTCTCGATTCCACGTACCTTCCACGCTGTGCCCTGTTGTGGGGTTCCTCCGTTCGTCTGGACTTGTTTTTATGTCCCCTTGAGGAGTTTTGTGTGTTTTGGTCAGGAGAGGTTAAGAGCTGCTTCTTACTCTGCCGCCATCTTAACCCGGAACCTGTAAACTTGATTTTTAAAAAAATATTTTTATAATCATTTTGATATAATCGGTTTCCTTTGTAATCCTATGTATCTTCATTTTTTTCCTATGTATCTTCTTTTTTGCATTTAAAAACATTCTGAGGAATAGGCTTCTTCAGAGTGCCTAAGAGATCCATAACACAAAAAAAGGTTAAGGACCTCTGGACTAGAGAGTATCTAATGTCTGAAATGTTGTGATGTCTGAGCCTGTGAGCCTGTGAACCTCATAAGAGCCTTAAGGAAGCAGTAAGACAGAACTTTTTTTCCTCAACTAAAAAGAAGAATAAACAGCATCCTTACCTTAACTCATTACACCTCTCTTCTGGTTAGCTTCAACAGAGTGCAAATTAAAACAATCAGTTTTGTATTAGAGAAAATTCAAAGTACCAGTACTAAAGTAATGGATAAAAATACATCTTTTATGGTCACTGTCTCACCTTGGATTAAACTGAGACATCCACTAATATAAAGGCAGATTTTGCACAAGTCACACTTCCATTGTATAACATTTTACCATTCTAGGGAAAATATGTATAAATTAATTAAAGCAACTATAGATTTAGCTGATAGAACTAAAGTATTAGTCCTTGGGACCAAAGGAAAAATAGACATAACCTCTAGTGTCTGGCATGTTCATTTTCTCTTTTTTAAATTAGGGAAAGGCTAGTCCTTTTTCCTTTGAGATTTTTCAGTTTGAGTTGTGTTTTTGCCATGCATGTACATCTAATGGTCTCTTTTTTAAAATTTTTAAATTAAATTAAATTTATTTATTTAGAATATTTTTTCATGGTTACAAGATTCATGTTCTTTCCCTCTCCTCCTCCATCCTACCCCCTCCCACAGCTGACGTGTAATTCCACTGGGTTTTATATGTGTCATTGACCAAGACCTATTTCCATATTATTAATATTTGCACTAGGGTGATTGTTTAGAGTCAATATCCCCAATCATGTCCCCATCCACCCATGTGAACAAGCAGTTGTTTTTCTTCTTCATTTCTGCTCCCACAGTTCTTCCTCTGGATGTGGATAGTTTTCTTTCTCATAAGTCCCTCAGAATTGTCCTGGATCATTGCATTGCTGCTAGTAGAGAAGTCCATTCCGTTTGACTATGCCACAGTATATCAGTCTCTGTGTACAATGTTCTCCTGGTTCTGCTCCTTTCACTCTGCATCAATTCCTGGAGGTCATTCCAGTTCACATGGAATTCCTCCAGTTTATTATTCCTTTGAGCACAATAGTATTCCATCACCCGCATATACCATAATTTGTTCAGCCATTCCCCAATCGAAGGACATCCCCTCATTTTCCAATTTTTTGCCACCACAAAGATCGTGGTCTCTTATTTTTAAGCAAAAGGGAAAGAGGGAAAAGGAATGAGAAGGGCCAAAATAAAATATATAATTCAGGGTATTATTTTTCTCCCTCAGTATGACGAAGAAGCTATGACTGAAGCTGTGGCCCACCATAACCCTGTCAGTTTTGCCTTTGAAGTGACTGAAGACTTTATGAGCTATCATGATGGCATATATTCCAAGTGAGTTTTTATTACATAAAAGAACAACAAAAAATTGCCAGAGCAGCTAGGTGGCTCAGTGGAAAGAGAGCCAGGACTAGAGACAGAAAGTCTGGAGTTCAAATGTGGCCTCAGACATTTCTAGCTGTGTGACCCTGGGCAAGTCACTTAACCCCCATTGCCTAGCCCTTACCACTCTTCTGCCTTAGAACTGATACTTAGCATTGATTCTGAGACAGGAGATAAGATTTTTTTTAAAGAAACAAAAAGAAAAATATCACCTATAGTAGATTTCAGTGAGCATTCAAAAATCTTAAGTTTAATTAAGAATTCCTGAGAGTAGATAAATTCTGTGGCCAAAAATACCACTTAGGTTGCAGGATCTGGAGCAGAAATAAATCTTAAGACTCCAGAAATACCAATAGCAATGAGAATTCTGTGTCAGTATAAGACCAGTTTGCTTGGCAATAATTTGTGCTCTCTTAAAAGAAACTTAAGGATAGAAAAAAAAGGAAAAACAAGTTACATGTTCAGTAAACCAGTTCCAAATTTTAGGAATTCTACTATACTTATAATTATACATAAGAATAAATATGGAGGCAGCTAGATAGCACAATGAATAGAGCCCCAAGTCTGTAGTTAGAAGGACCTGGGTTCAAATGTGACCCCAAACATTTCCTAGCTATGTGACCATGGACAAGTCACTTAACCCCAATTGCCTAGCTCTTGCCGCTCTCCTGCATTAGAATTGATACTAAGACAGAAGGTATGGGTTTATTAAAAAAATTAATATTAATTCATAAAATGAGTAATTAAGGGAGTGCAAATCACTTCACAGGCAGGAGGATTCTTGATGGCTAGAATATATATTCCTTAAGGACAGTCACTTTTTTTTTTCTTTGTAGGCTCAATGCTTAGCATAGTGCATAACATATGGTATATAGAGGCACCAAATGAAAGTTTATTGCATTGAACTCACTTTAACAAAAGATCCTGACCCAGGGTTCTTTTTGAATAGCAAGTTCCCAAAGATATTAGAAGATATTTCGTATGGTAGTAACAGTTACAATGATGAAGCTCTTTTACAAACGTTGCCTTTAATTTGTTTTTCAGCCCCAAATGTGATAAAAGTCCAGACAAAGTGAATCATGCAGTCCTTGCAGTAGGGTATGGAAAAGAAAATGGAATACCTTATTGGATTGTGAAAAATTCTTGGGGCACATTTTGGGGGAACAAAGGGTAAGGAACTCTGGATTATCATTTAACTACATTCTCTTCCTGCTCCTGAACATTCTTGGTGTCATAAATCAACCTGTTTACAGTTCAGTTAGTACTTAGGACAAGAATGCAACATCACAGATTCAATGCCTGAAAAAACCATTTAGCATTTGGGTTACAGTTCCATCACCTCAGTGTGAAAAACAAGCTATCTAGCCTGCTCCTGGTGAGTAAATGGCATCATCTTTGAGTCAATGAGGAAAGAAAGTATCATTTATTTTTTTTAAGCCCTTAACTTCTGTGTATTGGCTCCTTGGTGGAAGAGCGGTAAGGATGGGCAATGGGAGGTGAAGTGACTTGCCCAGGGTAACACAGCTGGGAAGTGTCTGAGGCTGGATTTGAACCTAGGACCTCCCGTCTCTAGGCCTGACTCTCAATCCACTGAGCTACCCAGCTGCCCCAGTATCATTTTTTTTAAAGCACATTATAGGGCAGATAGGTGGCTCAGGAAATGGAGAGCTGGGTCTGGGGTTCAAATTTGGCCTCAGAAACTTCCTAGCTATGTGACCCTGGGCAGGTCACTTAACCCCAATAACCTAACCTTAACTGCCCTTCTACAATAGAACTGATACCTGTATAGATTCTAATATAGAAGGTAAAGAGGTTTTTTTTAGTGCATTATGATAATTCTCAGTTATAGTTCCCAAACAAAATATTGGATTTATAAATGATGACATATATGCATATAGTGCCTTTAATGTTTCACAGAGGTTTTCCATCCATCATCTTATAATAGAATTTATGAGGTAGGCAGGGAGTAGAGTATTGTGGCTGTTTAATAGATGTAGAAATGAAGTTCGGAAACATTTTCCAAATAGCCTTTTGCTTTTTTCACTGGGACTTCCTGTCTCCTGTAGCTAACTGTGTATCAGGATCATACTAGAAAGCATTTTCCCTTTTTAGTAAACTTCTATCATGCCTAATTATACCTAGGGAAGTAATGAGGCTTCATTTCATGGTCAAACACTGTGTAGAATTTCAGGTCTAACTTTCTGAATGACTCCTGAGTAATTTTCCATTTCAAAACCACTTTTAAATTTATTTTTATAAAGAATTTAAAGTCCTTTTCAATCACCTGTTCATCAAAAGAAGCTCCATCCTATCCGGCCTCAGACACTTCCCAGCTGTGTGACCCTGGGCAAGTCACTTGACCCCCATTGCCTACCCTTACCACTCTTCCACCTATGAGTCAATACACAGAAGTTAAGGGTTTAAAATAAAAAAATAAAATAAAAAAAAAAGAAGCTCCATCCTTCTAGAGAAGATTACCTTTGATGACTTGTACTTCAGATAAAGTTACTATTGAATTATTAAATAATAAATCTAGGTATTTTCCCCACTGTTTGTATTCAGTGTTTAGAAGCTGGTTTGATATAAAAGGTCTTGGTTTAATGTAGGACTGCACATCTGATTTTTACATCTGGGTAAAAATGTCCGGCTATACCTTGAAGTTTATGCCCAATTTATTAACAGTTAATTATATTGATATGGCACCTTCATTCCTTCCAATCTTTGGTTGGTTAGTTTTAATCTTAGAGCGAGTGATGCCAAAAACATTAATAGACTTTTTAATGTTTTAGTAACTTCATAACTCTCTATTGGGAAAAGTCTCATTTAAGAAAAAGGATTGTGAAGAGATTCATCAGAAGGAAAAATTATGTTCCATGTTAAGAAAAGAATAAGAACTTGAACATATTAAGATAAATCATCATTAAACTACATAGAGGATTCCTATTACATACTATAAAACTCAGAACTAGTACTTTTAATTAATAAAATTGAAGGGCAAAAGTCCTTGAGGAAGATACAATTATTGACCTATGGAATAGAGCAAAATGTGATGCTTAACTTGGAGGTTAATAATGCACCAAAATGTTACTTTCTCTTCCCATCCAACTGAATATGTGTTTCCTGGTAAAAAGTCACAAGTTTCATAATTGCAAGAGGAAAAAGAGAAAAGAAGACAGTTTAGTTTCCCTGTTTTACATCTCCCCTATGCCATAGTCTTAAGAGTCCACAGCCTACCCTCATATAGCATATAGGTTTAATTCTGTGTTTACAAACTTTTGCAAATTTCATCCCCTGTCTACAAGAGTGTTCAGCCAGTCTCTGGATATATAATTCTGTATCCTGCCCAACAGAGACTATCATTCATCTGCAAAAAGTGGCTTTGGTTAAAGGTTATTTCTTTAAAGAATTTCCCTAAACCCAAAAACCTTTGACCTGTAGTCCTAGAGTGATGTGTTACATGTCCTACTTCTTTGGAGTGTTTTTTCTGATTAGAAAAAGCAGAAGAGGAACAGCTAGGTGGCTCAAGGGATAGAGAGCAAGGTCGAGGGTTGGGAGGTTCTATATTTAAACATGGCCTCAGACACTTCCTAGTTGTGTAA
>NW_025379918.1:0-7424 GCF_016433145.1 Gracilinanus agilis | reverse complement strand
TATATACACATATATAAGCTTTATTGCAAAGGGGCAACTCAGTTCTTGGTTGCTAGAAGTTCCTTTTTTCTTAAAAGGCTAATAAAGATCTCCTGACAGTGATGGTGAACCTATGGCACAGGTGCCAAAGATGGCACCGAAAATAATCTCTGTGGGCACATGGCTGCCCCCACCCCAACCCCTGCCAGAGTTCATTACTAGACAGAGAGGGACTTGGGTGGAAATGCTCCCTCCTCCTCATGCCCAATGACATTTTTCATATCACCTACTCTTCTGCCCTAACCAGCAGCCCATTGGGAGCAAATAGTGAGGGTGGGGCAAGGTGGACAGATCACAGGTGGCAGAGCTGGAAGGGAGCAGAGCACTGGGGGCACTCCCCTCCCTCTCTCTACACTCACTGAAGACATTCTTCACTTCAGCAGCCCAATGGGAGTGCTTTCTCTCTCCCCTGTTTGGGGTAAGGGGTGGAGGACATGGTACATGGTCTCTTGGAGAGGGCAGGCACAGCACTCGGTCTGGGCAGTGGGATCCAGCACTCCATCTCTAAAAGGTTTGCCATCTCTGCTTGGGATATGGTGCCATTTTTATTTTGGCCTCCTTATAGATTTTTGAAGCTACCTTTTGACAATGCATCTAATTTGTCCTTAATTCCCAATACAAGCACTGCATCAGTTGTTCTATGCCTGGGGCTGAGGTTCTTCTCCCTGCCATCACGAAGGGATTCCTTCTCGGGTGCTTGGCTGGAAGGCTTCCTCCCTAAGCTGCCAGATGCTTGAATATTTGAGTTCCAAACTGTGTTGTAATTTGATACAAAATCCACAGCGTGTGACCAAGTTTCTTCCACCAATTCTTGCAACAGACTTCTTGCATTATGTAACTGTTCATCTAATGGCTTTGAAGGACATCTACATTAATCAAGGACTTTTTCCACTCTTAGTCTAGAGCTTAGCACCTTGACAATTATTTTAAGTGGGATGGGATGATTCAAATGACTCAATAGACTCCCCATCCTTATGCTAACAAAGAATAAAGAGTGTAACTGAAGCTTCTTGAGAACAAGAACCATTTTATTTTCATCTTTGTAGCCCCAGTATCTAGCACAGTGCCTGAATTTAGTAAAGAAAAAACCTAATGAATATCTATTAAGTGAATTGTAAAAAGATAGACTCCCTCACTCCCTAGTTAATGAAGCAGAATCAGTCAACTGGCATTTATTAAACACCTACTATGTGTCAGGCACTGGGGATACAAAGAATGGAGGGGAAATAGCCCCTGCACTGGAGGAGCTTACAATCTACTGAAAGAGAGAACATACAAACAATTATATGTGAACAAGATGAAAGGGGAAAATTGGAGATAATCAGAAGAGGGAAGACACAGCGAATGAGGAGGAATAATAGGGGGT
Source organism: Gracilinanus agilis (assembly GCF_016433145.1). Taxonomy (NCBI): domain Eukaryota; kingdom Metazoa; phylum Chordata; class Mammalia; order Didelphimorphia; family Didelphidae; genus Gracilinanus; species Gracilinanus agilis. Next base: position 6,019 of record NW_025379918.1, on the reverse strand, counting down.
ATTTCTTATTGGCATTCAGTTTGCCCCCTGACCTGAAGCCTGATCTCAAACTTTATCTCCCATCAAATAGCATTATAGATTTAGACATGAAAGAGATTACAGACGTCTTTGATCCAGCCCCTTCTTTTCACAAATGAGGAAACTGAGATCCAAAGACTTTAAATGACTTGCTCAAGGTCACCCAAGCAGTATGATGGCAGAACTTGGATATGCACTTAGGTTCTCTGACTCCCAATGTAGCCCCTTTCCCTATACTTCAGCACGGGACTCTAATATTGTCTGGTTTGCTCATTGCCCCCTACATCTGTCATGATGAAATGTCATAAGGATAAATATAAAGACCTCACTCAGCTTGGGTTGAAAATTAAATGTCAAAAATATAAATATGGGGGACATAGGGCTAGGTGATGGCAGGTCTTCTAAAAAAAGGTTCAATTTAATTCAACAAACAATAATTTTAAAACTATTGAATAAAGGGCAGCTGGGTGGTTCAGTGGACAGAAAATAGGGATGGGAGATGCTGGTTCAAAATTGACCTCAGACACTTCTTAGCTGTGTGGCCCTGGACAAGTCACTCCACTCCAATTGCCTAGCACTTAGAGGAACCAATAGTTAGCATCAATAAAGACAAAAGGTAAGGGTTTTACAAATCATTTAATGAGATTAAATCAAAAAAAGATTTGGAGGTTTTAGTGGTCTGCAAATTCTGTTAGTTGAGAGAGAGGAGAGAGGGAGGGAGGGAGGGAGAGAGAGAGAGAGAGAGAGAGAGAGAGAGAGAGAGAGAGAGAGAGAGAGAGAACTAGATATACATACATATGAAAAAGTCCTTGAGTAATATAGATGTCCTTAGGAGCTAAATATTACATATGTGCATATATATGTAGGCATGTATATGTCTATATATTAAATAGACACATGTGTGTGCATATATTTATTGTACAGAATCCCAGAATTTCAGAATCGGAAGAGCCATCCTCAGCAGCCATCTGAATCAATCAATACTTGAAAAACATTCCCCATTGCAACACAGTGATCATGCAACATTTCCCTGAAAACTGGGGTGGGGATGGAGAGGGAAGGCTGACTCTCTAAAGAAAGCCTATTCTATTATGAGGAGGCTAAAGGGGAGAAATGTGTTTTTCAAATGTCTAGCTCAAATTTGACTTTTTTGCAACTTTCATCCATCCCTTCTAGTTCTACCCTCTGGGGTTAAACAGATTAAATCAAATCCCTCTCCTAGAGGATTGACTTCAAAACACCTGATGATCACTCTCATGCCCAGCTCCCCCTCTCCTTTCGGTCCCCTCACCCATCTTCTTTTTCTAGCCTTCTCTTCTGCTCCTTCAAGTGACCCTCATATGACATGAGTAATAAGCATTCACTTGCATTCATCCGCATTCTTTGCACCATCAAGATACTATCATATAGATAAAAATGTTAGCTATAATAGAATCAGCATGACATAGTCAATGGAGCCAGAAAGAGCTGGATTCAAGTTCCACCTTTAACCCAAATTGACTACATGACCCTTCACAAGACACTGAATCTCTTAGTGCCCCAAGAAAACATTATAATTACAACATCCCTAAGAGAAAAGTAAAATTTTTGTTCTACAAATGAGGAAACTGAGACAGAAGGCAAGGAAGTGACTTGCCCAGGATTACAAAACTAGTAAGTATCTGAGGTCAGATTTGAACTCAGGTCCTCCTGACTCTAGGCCATTTATTGCTCTATCTACTCATTCCATATGAACTTACAGTATATGAAATGTTATGATATATAATAGTATATTAAAAGAAATATATACTAAATGAAAGCACAAAAAAATTGTTAGATGGAGCAAAATGGATTGAAAAGTCTGATTCCAAGAGTAGTCACTAATGACTTGAGGTCAACTTTGAAGAAGAATCCCAATGGAGTGTTCCAGGAATCTGTGCTTAGCCCTGTGCTGCTTACCATTTTTAACATTGCCTTGGAATATGGTATAAATGGTATGTCTAACAAATGGATAGATGAAACCAAATTGGGAGGGATAGCCAACATGCTAAATGGTAGAATCAGGATCCAAAAAGACCTTGTCTGGTTAGACTATTGGGCCAAACCTAAGAACAATAGAGGAAAGGACCTGGATCTGTGATTAAATCGATTCAGGGTATTCCCAGCTGAGGAAACTCTCTGTATAAGTCCAGGGTGGCACCTACTCTGCAACTCTTAATCTTAGAAGAGGTCTAAGGGGGCATCTGGGTAGCTCAGTGGATTGAGAGCCTGACCTAGAGACAAAAGTTCCTGGGTTCAAATCTAGTCTCAGATACTTCCTAGTTGGGTGACCCTGGGCAAGTCACTTGATCTCCATTGCCCAGCTCTTACCACTCTTCTGCCTTGGAGCCGATACATAGTATTGACTCCAAGATGGAAAATAAGGGTTTAAAAAAAATTTTTAAAGAGGTCTAGAACAGAGGTATCATAGAATTCAGAAGCAAAACTCAAGTCATAGGGAAAAGATTAAGGTGTAATGGGAAATGTTTAAAAAAGTAAATAAAAATCCAATATAGATAATGTTCATTTGTGGGTTTTGAGTCGATATATCACTTGCAAGCATCTATGTGTTTCTATTTAAGCCTGACCCTGTTCGGCTAGAGCATCAAATGGTTATTTACCAAAGGTCACACAACCAACACATATTAAAGACAGGATTAGAACTCAGATCTTCTCAGGACTGAGGTCTAGCTCTCTACCTATACCACCACATAAAGTGACTTTTTAAATGTATAAAATACTGAGATATAACAAGGATAAAAATAAAGGCTTATACTCAGATTCAAACAAGGCAGCTTTCAAGGCATATGATAAATATATATATATATATATAATCCATCTCATATATATATAATCTATCATATATATAATCCATCATATATATAATTCATATATATAATCCATATATATTATACAATCCATATATAATCAATATGTATAATCCATATTTATTATATAATCCATATATATGCAGCAGTTTATTGGAAATAATGTCTAAGGGTTTAGCAGACAATAAATTCATTATCAAGTCAATGATATGATATGAGAGTTAAAGAAGAGAATGGAATATAGGGAAAAGTATAAAATCTAGAACAAGAAAATTCATAGACCTTCTGCTCTGTCCCTTGGACAGAACACATCTGGCCATTTTGTTCAGTCTGGGGTTCCACATTTTAGGAAGGACTTGGATAAGCAGGAGAGTATCCAAAGACATTCAACCCAGATGGCAAAGGACCTTGAGATGATACTGAGTGAGAATCATATGGGAAGAACTCAGCTTTCAGCCTAGAGAAGAGAAGACTTAGGAGGAATATGATAGCTATCTTCAAGTATTCAGAGTTTTCACCTTATGTGGAAGAGAAATTAGATTTATTCTGATTGGTTCCACAGAGCAGACATAGGAACACTGGTTAAAAATTACAGAAAGGAAGAGAGTTAAGACTAACATGAAGAAAACAACTGACGGTTGGAGCTGCTCAGTAGTAGTGAGTTCTTCCCACATTTGACATCTTCCAAGCTGAGGTCTGATGTCCACTCCTGAGGGATGGCATAGAGGAGATTCTCATTTAGATGTGGGTTAGACCAGATGACCTCTGTGGTTCCTTCCAACTCAGAAATCCTGTGACTTCCTTTTGACATTCTGCTGTCATCTCAAATTTCACATGTCGAAAAGGGATTTCATCATATTCCTCCTTAAAACCCTCCCTGTTTCTGTGCAGGGAACCACCATCATCTCATTCACTAATATTCATAAAGTGGGAGTCATCATAAATTCTTTCCTCTCCCTCACCCCTAATCTATTCAATTGCTGTCTTATTGTTGAACATGTCAATAAGCTAGATAATAACCTTCAGGGACCCTCTATCATCTCCAGGATAAAATACAAACTCCTTATCTGGCATTCAGTGACCTTTAGTGTATGGCTTCAATTTACCTTTCCCTCTTTATTTTAAATTATTCTTCTTTGTGCCCTCTATGTTCTAGCCAAACTGGACTATTAACATTTCCCTGAATTCATTGTTCCATTTCTTTTCTTCATGATTTTGCACAAATAACTTTGTGAGGATGGGGATGGGACCCAAGTCAGCCTTCATCCCTTCCTAATAGTTCCTGACTTTTCCCTCCCTAAAAGTCCCTTTTCTAAAAGTTCCTGATGTTTAGATTTCCAATCCATGACCCCTTGCCATATTCTGCCATCTTCCTCATCTCCCTCCTCCCCTGTTTTGCCAGTTCTCTCTAATGTGTCATCATCTAAGTCTCTCTCAGGCAGAGGCTTTCTTTCTTGTATTTGTATCTCTGGTGTGGCAGGCAGCACAATGCTTGGCACATAGTAAGCGCTTGATGAATGTGGGTCTCCTTAATAGATATGTCATTACTTCCCTGTCCAGAATGTACTCCTTCCTCATCTCTGATCACCACAATTCTGCTATTTCTTCAAGGTTTATTTCAGATGCTGACTCTTCCATGAAATCTCCTCTGATTTCCCCAATTGTTGATATTCTTTGTCTCCTCCAATTACCCTGGATTGCATTGAGTCCTGGGACATTGCTGTGCCTACTAAACGAGATCTGCAACCACTCCAAAGAGTTTGATCTAACCGTCCATGCAGGGATGGCCAAGTGGATAAAGGATGTCCTTTGTCCACACCTTTGACATGGAGTTAGAGAGAAAATCTATAGAGCTTGTCCTTCAGTATATGGTGTGTGTGAGGGTGAATTCACACACACATACATCTAATTATCTAATAGTAGGCATATATATATACATTATATCCATCTGCATACACATATACTATATGTTTCTGCATGTATAAAGATTCATAAATATATCACACACACAGCATGGCAAATCATGCACACTGCATGTGTCTATATACATATAACATTCATGGTACATGTGCATGCATGTATGCTATATATCTGTGTGTGCACATGTATATCCAAATATAAATATATGCTTGATCTATATTGCAGAGATGTATAAATATATGCATAAATACATATAATATACATCATGTATCACATGGACATTTATACTATATATCAACATATACATATACTATATGTGTGCATATATAAATATATAGAAAGATACATATAATCTGCATGGTGTGTGTGTGTATATACACTGTATCTGTACACCTATAAGATGCATGGTATATAATTATGCATATGCTATATGCATGTACTATGCACATTTATGTATTTAATAAGGATATATGTATGCATGGATACATATAATATGCCTAATATGTATCTATACATATATTCTATGTGTGTCTACATAAATATATAATATATACATCTATTCAAATATATTTCTTAGAAAGATACACCATAAATGAAGTAAGGATCCTGAGGGAGGAGCAGTAGGAAAGTAGTAGACTAGATGCCTCAGGGAAAATTATAAATTATTTTAATAACCCTAAACTTCTCCTTGGAAAATAGACTCATCTTTTTTTAATTCCAATATTCATTTTGTTTTATGGCTGTCAGTCTGAGAAGTCACAAGGATGGTAAATGGAGCCAAAGAACAAGTTGGTTGAAGCAATGGACAACTAGTTTGATTATTATTTCTAAAGTAATGGAAAGTGGGCCAGGGGTCCATGGGGTGACATGGCAGGAAGTTAGCTGGGAAGAGGTATGTATGGTCAAGGGTCCATCTGGGGCCAACTAGATATTTATGGCCTACGGAAGCACTTTCAGCACAGACAGCATGGCCCCAGTTCTCTGGAGATCCTTTTGGGAGAGTAGAGTCAAGGTGGCATGGTGGAAAGATAACCAGGAAGCAGGAATAGTAGAAGTTAAAGCATCCATGGGCATCTTTGAGATTCTCCAATGTAAGGATTATACTTGGAAAAAATATCTAGCTGGGGCAGCCAAGGCTTGGAGATGAGAGGTCTACTGTTCAAATCTGACTTTGGACACATAGAAGCTGTGTAACCCTAGGCAAGTCATTTAATTCCAAATTGCCTAGTGCTTAC
>NW_025379917.1:0-3447 GCF_016433145.1 Gracilinanus agilis | reverse complement strand
TATATAAATATGTGTATAAATATATATTCTATTTGTATGAAATTATGAGTAAAAATATAAATATGTGTATAAATATATATAGTCTATGTGTATAAAATTATGAGTAAAAAATAGAACCATAACAGGTCCTTGAATCACCAGCAATGCTACTTATGTCCCACTTGCAGCAATATTATGCTCACCCATTAGCAGACTATGGGAAATTGCCATAGTATAATTAGAAAGGGGATAAGAGTCTGAGGTAAAAGGGAAGTATGATTCCCTGGTCTGATTTTACCTTTAACCTCAGGGAATGGGAGAGCCAAAATGAAAAGTCAAAGGGAGATACTTGTAGGAATCTGGCATGGAGAAGTTCAATGTCTGAATTTTGTCAAACAGCTGCTTCCTCAAACCTCAAAACAAGTTCTCTGTCTTGGCATAGATCCTTATCAATCCCACAGGGATTGTTGGTCTCCTTAACCTTGTGCTTTTGTATATTGTGCAGTGGCTCCTTAGTAATCCCTTTTTTTATCAAATCAGACACAATGATTAGGTAAAGTCCCATAATACTTAACAATCAATGGCAGGTTTCCATAGTCTAAAGCTTTTGTATATTAGGGCTAATAGATATTGTAAACTTATCCTTCAAAATAAAAAATGTTAATACTGATACCATGTATTCAACTATAAAAAATAAGAAGAGAGTGGGAAAAATATAAAATATCCTACTGAACATATAGAGAAAAACAATAATAAAAATTCAGAATTTCATATTTCACATTCCATTTGACAATGGGTCCACCAAATAGAGATATATCATGAAGGTTTCTCACTCAAAAATGGGCTGTATTTCCTCTATAACTTGGCTATGATCCACTATGTGAGTGTACATAATTTTTTCACCAGGTAAAAGCTTGTTATAAATGGTAGTATAATAGCTGATACAGATTCTAAGAAGTACCACAATCCCCCAAATTATAAGAGCTCATTTGATAATAACCTCAAGCAAACCATTCCCCTGTAGCCATGAGAGATTCTACCAGTGTTATCATTAGGAATCACATGAGTCTCTATAGCTACTTATTGAATGTCATTTAAAATCCCTTGAAGCTCATGGATATTTGTCACAATTTCTCCAGATCTATTTATACAAGAACAATAAGACTGATTAATAAAGGCACATGCGCCTCCTGATGTGGCTGTGAATATGTCAAGGGCCAGCAGATTTTGTAGAACTATTTTTGTTAAGGAGTCAATCTCTTCCTGTAGGTAAGAGATGACCTTAGTAGTTTGGGAGATGGCTTGAGCTGTGTCTTGAGCCAATCTTTCAACCTCAGGTGAGATATTTCTAACAGTGTATCATTGCCATCATTCCAAAATTTGGCAGGAGTGCCCAGAAAAACGTCTGTATTGTTGATGAAGATGCTACTGAATTTGGCCTCAAACTCTTGGTCATGGACTTGTCTGTTCAGTCAATATAGTGATCATGCACTGATACAGGTGGAATAACATAAGCCAAACCACAAGCACCATACCATCCTGGTGGAAGGGTAAAGTAAGCTGAAGAGTTACAAACATAAAACTGTCCAGGAGTCACCAATCCCCCATGGGAAATCCTTCCTCTTCTGGGATGAGACTGTAACAGCTGCAAAAGGCAAGTATCTATACGTCCCATCCTTTGCATTTTTAAGCTGTTACTCTAGCGCAAATAAGTGTGGAGGTAGGGACTGGGATGGTCTGGTTGCACTTCACTTTGTCAACCATATACTTACTCCTACTTTCCGCACAAAAATCAAAGGTAGGCAAATGTTAGTCAGAGGAAGTGATGCTCTGAGATATCTAGAAATCACTTCTGGATACCTGTTAAATCAATTGAGATTTTCAGCTCATTAAATTCTTCAAAGGTCACTGATATAGATTGCAATCATTTTGATTGAGTCCATCCACCCTCATCTATATGACAGTTAACAAAGGCAAAAGGAGCAAAAGGCCATTTGGGTAATCTGTGGCTTCTTGTGGTGCAAGTTGTGGTAATGTCTCATTTCTGTGGACTGGAATTGTTGCCCATGACAAAACAGAGCTCTGATGGAGCTGCTGACAGACCCAGCATCCATAAAGACAAATGACTTTGCCATGGAAAAGAGTTTGTCCAACTTGTCTATGGACTTTTATAATGCTATTATCTCCAGTCCAGTCATAGGAAGAGGATGCAAATAAAGACAATGTAACAGAACATAGAGCTAATAGCCAAAACATACTAACTGAAGGTTACACTGTATAAGGGAACATCTTAGATTAAATTAATATGTAAACTTAGAAACAAAATTAAATCTAAAAACAAATAAGCAGCAAATACATATGACAGGATACAGTCACTCAGTGTCAATAGAAGGTGCCCATTTTACATGTAAGCAATGAATCCAAGAGTTCTTTTATTCAATTTTGATAGCTGTTGGATTGGTTAACAGTACTTGAAACAGACCTTCCCAGGCAGGCTGAATTCCTCCAGTGCGCAGGAAGTTCTTTATGTATACCTTGTCTCTTGGGTGTAGGTCATGGAACAAGAAGTCTAGAGGTTCTGCTTGTACCTCCAGATTCATGGAGTCCTCACAATTTGACCTGCAAATCTTGTATATAAGAAGCAACAGAATTGTCTCCACCTAGTAATGTTGTGTATGCAGGGGGAAAAGTCTTAGCCTGTATGGGGGGATGACCAAAATGCATCTCAAATGGTGAGATGTGTAGATCTCCCCTGGGCCTGTCATGAAGATAAATCAGAGCCTGGCTATGAATCCACTGAGTTACCCTACCCCTCTATTCTTTAATGTAGAGAAATGGAAAAGCCAACTCATAAATCAAGTCTATTCATTCAAAGCTAACAGTGTCTGTCCATCTTATACCTATCACCTTCGAAATAGGATTCATTGTGGGTCTGGAGTCTCTTTGTTCTTCTGTCATTGAAACAATTCCTAAAACTATACCTTTACCATGAAATCTTCTCAGTTTAACTGAAGGAAACCTAATGGTTTCCCCAATCCTCACTCATCCTGGAAATTAAGCCTTCATGGTTATTCTCCCCAATCTCCTATACTTTCTTAACCATGGGCCATATGTCAACCAAAATAAAAGTAAATTAGATAAACATTTGCAAAAACACAAAACATCAAGATTAACAGACCAATAAATAGAACATTTGAACAAATTAACCTAAGAGACAGAAATTTAACAACGTATATAAATAAACTGTGCCCTGATGGAATACAAATGGATTCTAACATTCCAAAAATGATGAATTGCATATTTAAAGAAATCATTTGCAAAAATATACATGGAAGCACCATACCAAACTCCTTTTATGAGATAAATAAGACCTTGCTCCTCAAACCAAGAAGATAAATCAAAGAAAGTAATTTATATCTATCCCTAATGAATATTTATATTAAAATATTATATTGAAAAATATAATTA
>NW_025379916.1:0-3061 GCF_016433145.1 Gracilinanus agilis | reverse complement strand
GTGTGTGTGTGTGTGTGTGTGTGTGTGTGTGTGTGTGTGTGCTAGAGCAGGGTGACCTCAGCCCCAGCAGTGCCTATCAGTCCAACGGATCCATTACCTCGGACTTATTTGGAGCCTGCATTCAAATGATTTTAGAGTTGGAAGACACCTGAGAAACTGTCATAGATTTAGAACGGGTAGGGATCTTAGGAGGCCCGGAGACCTTAAGAGATTTGCACTCAGGCCCTCTGATTCCAAACCTAGTTCTCTTTCCCCAACATGTGATGGGCAAAGGGGCGGAGGGAAAGGGAGGTAGAGAGCTTTAGCTCTAACACTTAGATCCTGGTTGGATAATTTTAAGACAGAGGAATTTTGAAACACACAAAGGAAACCGGAGGTGCTATAGACAGGGCAACAGGGGGAGAGGTGTGGATCTCTAAGAGGTGTCTGGGAAAATTCCAGAGAGGATCCCAGTCCCTAGAACTCCGTACATCAGAGGTAGCGGCAGCCCTGGTCACATCTCTGCCTCCTCCTGAGGCTAACTCTGAGGCTGCTGAGCTGGAATCCCTCAAGCCTAGCAGACACAAACAGAATAATGTTTGTCTTGGCTTTTCCCCTAAGGGGATTGGCAGCACGTGGGGTTGGGGTTTCCTTTGTTCACTTGGCTTAGCTGTTGACCCAAATTTTCCAGGGGCCAGTTGGGAATCCTGAAAGCTGCCTTATTCTGATTGCTCTTCTCAAAGGCCAAAAAGACTCCTGTCCTGGAACTCTACCAGTCCCAGACTTTAGAGGCAGAACTCTATAAATTAACTAGCAAATATTTCTTAAACACTCACTATGTGCCAGGTGTCTGGAATGAAAGGAAGAATCCCACATAGGAGAAGTACCTACTGTGTGCAAGGTAGTTGTGTGAAAAGAAGAATCCCACATAGGAGAAGCACCTACTAAGTATCAGGTGCCTAGAACAAAAAGTCAAATCATACATAGGAGAAAGCTCTGTGCCAGTAATCAAGAGATCTGAGTTCTAGTTTCAATTCTGCCACTGACAGTTTTGACCATGTTCCTAGTCTTCTCATCATGTAGTTCCCTATTTCCTAGAGGATAAAATATAAACCTTCTCTGGTAAGCTGATTTATCTAGTTCTCTGGACATGACATTCCATTCTTCTCTCCATTTGTACCCATTTCTGAAATGTACTACCTTCTTACTTCTGAGAGTTAGAAATCCAGGTGGGTTCCCAACATAGATTATGCCATCTCCAAAAAAGAGACCTTTCCTGACCTCCCTAGCTTCTCCCTCATTTAGTGCCCCTCCTCACACTCTGAAATTACTCTATACTTTATCTATATTTTGGATTATTTTCTGTGTATATGTTCGTTCACCCCAATAGAATGTAAGCTCCTAGAGAGCAGGGATGGCTTCTTTTTTGTTTCTGTATTCTCAGTGCCTAGAAACTTGCCTTGTACAGAATAAACCCTCAATAAATGGCTGAATAAACACAGGCAAGTCACTTGCCTCTTTGGGCCATTTTTCTCAACTATAAAACAATTATCTCATCCTCATAGCCATGGGTCAACTAAGTGAAGCAGTGGGTCTGCAGTTCTGGGCCTGAAGTCAGGAAGGCCCATCTTCCTGAGTTCAAATCTGGCCCCAGACACTTACTAGCTAGCTGTAGTAGGCAAACCATCTCACTGTTTGCCTCAGTTTCCTCTTCTGTAAAATGAGCTGGAAAAGGAAACAGCAAACCACTCTTGAATCTTTGCCAAGAAAACTCCAAATAGAATCATGAAGAGCCTTGGGTGACTGAACAACAAAAAGAACAGGGGGTTGAATCTCTCTTTAGGGTTGAAAGGCACCATAAAGCCCCTTAAATTCCATAATACTCTGACTCAGATTCTAATCCTGGCTCTACTACTAACTAGCCTTATAATCTTGGGACAGGTTGCTTCTTCTCTCTAGAGCCTCTATTTACTCATTTGTAAAGTGGGAATAATGATCCCTCCCTCTCAGTGTGGTGGTGAGGATCAAAAAGAAATAATGGATGTGAGAGTGCTTTGTTAACCATCGTTATCGTCAACAAGCGTTTATGAGCAGATACACAAATGTAAGGTATTATTAAAGTCCAGGGAGCCAGGCCCTATCATTCCCTTTCTATAATTACCTGGTATTTATTGTGCAGCTACTGGATGTTGAGTGGGCCTTGGGATTTCATTGTATAGGGAATTTTCAGGTGAGGAAAAATCCTTTTACTACTGGACATGACATTCCATTCATGTCCAGAAAAGGTTGGCACCTTTTCTGCAACTTAGTCTTAGAGAGTTGAGTAGAGCACAGAGAAGTTGGCTAACTTGTCCAGGGTCACAGAGTCAATATGTGAAAGAAAGGGGATTTGAATCCAGCTTTTCTTGGCTTCCAGGCTAGCTCTTTATCTATAATTTCTTGATTTTTAGATATTTTATACAGACTTCTATGGGTACATATTGTCTATGCCTATAGAATGGAAGTTTCTCGAGGGCAGGAACTTTCTTTTTTGTCTTGGGTATCCCTAGTGCCTTCCAAAGTGCCTTGGACATGTCGTTTTTTTGTTCTGTTGTATTCAAATCTTGGTGAACCCATTTGGGGGGGTTTTCTTGGCAGAGATACTGGAGTAGTTTACTATTTTCTTCTCCAACTCATTTGATAGATGAGGAAACTGAGGCAAACAGGGTTAAGTGACTTGCCCAGAGTCAGAGCTAGGAAGTGTCTGAGGTCAGATTTGAACCCAGGTCTTCCTGACTCCAGGCCTAGAGCTCTATCCATTGCAACATCAAGTTGCCTGGCCTTGGACATAGTAGATGATCAATAACTTTTGGTTGATTGATTGATTGAGTTCTCAGTCTCAGGCTGCCACTTTGGAGACTAGGTGACTTGGACTTGTTCTCCATATCCCGGAGTATGAGAGAGCAAGAGACAGTAGTGATGCACACTGACACACATAGAGACAGAGAGAGGGGAAAGAGGGAGAGAAGGAAGGGGAAGAGAGGGAGACAGAGAGACAGAGAAGTGGGGAGAGAGAGAGACAGAGAGAGACAGAGAGAGAGAG
>NW_025379915.1:0-5179 GCF_016433145.1 Gracilinanus agilis | reverse complement strand
ATATTAAACTAAAAAGTTTCTGTACAAACAAAAACAATGTAGTCAAAATCAGAAGGGAAACAACAAATTGGGAAAAAATCTTTATAACGAAAAACTCTGACAGGGGTCTAATCACTCAAATATACAAGGAGTTAAAGCAATTGTATAAAACACCAAGCCATTCCCCAATTGATAAATGGGCAAGAGACATGAATAGGCAATTTTCAGGTAAAGAAATCAAAAGTATCAATAAGCACAGGAGAAAGTGTTCCAAATCTCTAATAATTAGAGAAATGCAAATCAAAACAACTCTGAGGTATCACCTGACACCTAGCAGATTGGCTAAAATGAAAGAAGGGGAGAGTAATGAATGCTGGAGGGGATGTGGCAAAATTGGGACATTAATGCATTGCTGGTGGAGCTGTGAACTGATCCAGCCATTCGGGCTGGCAATTTGGAATCATGCTCAAAGGGCTATAAAAGAATGCCTGCCCTTTGATCCAGCCATACCATTACTGGGTTTGTACCCCAAAGAGATCATAGATAAACAGACTTGTACGAAAATATTCATAGCTGCGCTTTTTGTGGTGGCAACAAATTGGAAAAGGAGGGTATGTCCTTCAATTGGGGAATGGCTGAACAAACTGTGGTATATGCGGGTGATGGAATACTATTGTGCTAAAAGAAATAATAAACTGGAGAAGTTCCAGGCGAACTGGAGAGGCCTCCGGGAACTGATGCAGAGTGAAAGGAGCAGAGCCAGAAGAACTCTATACACAGAGACTGACATTCTGTGGTAAAATCGAATGTAATGGACCTCTGTACCAGCAGCAATACAATGACCCAGGACAATTCTGAGGGATTTATGGTAAAGATGCTACCCACATTCAGAGGAAAGACTGCAGGAGAGGAAACATATAAGAAAAACAACTGCTTGAACGCAAGGGTTGGGGTGGACATGATTGGGGGTGTGGACTCGAAACTACCACACCAATGCAACTACCAACAATTTGGAAATTGGTCTTGATCAAGGACACATGACAAAACTAGTGGAAATGCGCATCGGCCATGGGTAGGGGGGGCGGGGGGGGGTTGAAGGGGAAAGGAGGAGCATGAATCATGTAACCATGTTAAAAATGAATATTAATAAATGTTAAAAAAAATTAGTGGGGAAAGCAAGAGGGAATATTAGCAGCTGGAGGGACCAGAAGGAAACAACAAAATTGAAGGAAACAAGAAATTTTAAGAGGTAAACTCAAGGAGAGGAGCATTTCAAATACAGGGGATAGCCTTTGCCTAAGCATGGAGACAGGAGATGGAAAGTCATGTTCAAAGAATAGCAAGAAAACTAATTTGGCTGATCGATAAAATGTGTGCAAGGGGCTAATGTGTGACAAGCTGGAAAGGTGGATTGTAGAGGGTTGTAAAGGACTTTAAGTGTCAAACACAAGTGTCTAAATTTGATCCTAGAAAAAACAGAGAGGCAACTGGAAGTCTCTAAACAGAAGAGTGACACGTCGAGACCTGTGCTTTGTATACCATTCTAACTAGAAGAGACAACATGGCATCATGGATAGTGAGTTAGCCTAGGGGAGTCAGAAAGATCTGTATGTAAAACTGCTGGTTGTGTGACCTTGGCTAATTCACTTAACCACTCAGTGGCCCAGACAACTCTCCAAGATAACTTTCAGAGAAGCGGTTGTTAAGTCTTTTTAGTCTCTTCATGTGGGGTTTTCTTGGTGGAGATACTGGAATAGTTTGCCATTTCCTTCTCCAGCTCATTTTACAGTTGAGGAAACTGAGGCAAACAGTGTTAAGTGACTTTCCCAGGGCCACAGAGCTAGTAAGTATTTGAGGCTGAATTTGAACTCATGAAAATGAGTCTGATTCCGATTTCTGCACCACCTATCTACCCTTTAGAGCAGCTGTTGATCTACTATTGGTATAGTAGTTCCCTCCCAGAGGAGTTCCCTACAGGAGCTGTTCTCCAAATTGTGATCCTAAGGAGTCCCTGATGCCCCTTCAGGGATCTGAAAGTAAAAACTATTTTCACAATAATAAGATGATCCTATTTGCTTATTGAAGGATTCCCTTTTCTAACTATGAATTCTGTATGAGGCTGGATTTTCCTCATAAGATTAAATATAACATCATAACAAATTGAATAAACATTCATTTTAGAAATATTAGTACAGTGTCTGGAACATAGTAGGTGCTTTATAGATATTTCTTGATTGATTGCTATTAGAATCCAGTTATATTCAATTAAACTAATCTTTAAAGAGATTTGCAAAAATATATAAAATAATACAACTCTTCTCAATGAAATATTTTTTTAGAGAAAATAGTTCTTTTCATTAAAATATTAATGTTAAAATATAATGGGTTTATTATTGTTTTTTAAATGAATCAACAAAATAAATGGTTTTTAATTTGCAGTGAATATTTATAGATATGACCCATATTTTTTTAAAAAAGTTCTTTGAGGTCCTCAATAATGTTTAAGAGTCTAAAGGGATCACAAATTCAAAAAGCTGAAGAGCCACTCCCTTTGAGTAATGAAATAAGAGGGTCAGTTTTTTAATTGCATAAGATTTATTATCTGTCATGACACATTGACTCATATTTTCATTTAGAGATGAGAAAATTAAGTCTAACTAATATTAAAAGATTGGACAGGATTACCCAATTTTTCAGCATTAGAAATAGGATTTGAACTCAGATCTTCCGAGTACGAATCTAACATTCTTTGTAATGTCATATATACCCCACTAAATTTCATCAGAAGTATATTCTTCTTCCCTTGACCTGGGTACAAAATGTCTCTCTCATATCCTCCTTTCCATGCCACCCCCAAAATAGGCTTTAATAATAAGCAGAAGCAAATGAGTTCGACCATGAGATGATACACTGTGCTTTGTGTGCTTGAAGCTTACTCATTTTTTCAATTTACCTAGTTTCATGTCCTTACTATTTCACCAATATGTTTTCTCTCCCTACTATGAGTTATGAGAGAGGATATTTATCTCAACTCTAAAGTAATTTAAAATAATTTCTTTACAAAACTGCTGATTTTTGTAAAATCATTGTTGCTGTTTTTAAAATCAGAGTACTGACAGACATATTTTAAGAAAGAAAGAAAAAAAAAACTCAAATACCATCAGTTTGTTTGCTCCTTCTAGCATGCAGACATTTACATACAAATTAAGGGCAAACACTAGAATTTATCCTGAAGAGAAAGCTGAAAGAACAGGATAATTAAATTTCTGCACATGCAGAGAAGACACAAAACTAGAATGGCTGCTCTTTCTTTAACATTTCCCTATCAATACAATGAAGCCTCACATGCAGAAAGTGAGTCAACACTTTAATTTACAAATGCTCTGATTAGGAAGGCAAAAAAGAAATTCTCCATTGCCATGGAAACTTCAATGAAGGGCCTGTGATGAGTCTCTGAGCTTGAGACCATTATGAACAGATCTTGTGATTTGCAGGTGGTGTGCACTGTCTGAATTTCTAGCAGTTCTAATTTGTGTGCTCGTGTTCCCATTCTGTGTTACAAATCAGCCTTAACACACTTTCCAAAATTACAATTTTCTCCTACAATACAGCTCAGGAAACCCACTGAGGCCATTTTTGTTATCTAATGTCAAATGTCTCCTCAAAACCAAATCACTTAGAGATCTGTCCAAGTCACATCATTGGAACTAAAAGTTGTTTGTATGACACAGTGGCAAGAATGCTAGATTTGGAATTTAAAAAACATGGATTCTAATACCAGCTCTTCTGCTTACTGTCTGCATGACGCTGACTAAGTTTTGTTTTTTTTTAACATGTGTGAAATAGGAAAAAAAGGGTTCAAATTTTGGCTATACTACTTGTGATTTTTGGTAAGTGACTAGCAACTCCTAGAATCAGTTTCTTCATCTGTAAAATAAGTATGATAATAGCAAACTACTTATAGAACTATAAATTTCAAAATATATAGGACTCAGTTTCCTCTCCTATAAATTGGGGCACTAGATTGAACAACTTCTATGTCCCTTCAAACTCCAAATCTGTAATACTATGAAAAACACTATCCATAAATAAACAACCAAAATCAGTTAAATGAGCATTTGCACTTTACATTTTTTGTCTTACCAACCATAATGTTAACTTCTTTAGGGTACTAATTTGGGAGTATACATATTTCCAAAGTGCCTATTACAATTTTAGTCATATAGTAAGTATTTAGCAAATATAGTTATTTAACAAACAAATGAAAATCAACTAACATGTGTGAAGTGGGAGAGGAGGATGATAGGAGAAAGGAAGAAGATAGGTAGGAGAAAGGAAGGGTATAAAGGTGATAGGAGGAAGGTAGGACAGGAGAAGGAAGGGAAAGCCAGAGGAAGGGAAGGAAGGTAGCCCAGCTAGAAGCCCCTAGCCCCAATAGGGGAAATTGACTCTAGCTCTTCGGGGCTCAATAAAGAGTAGTATTTATTGTAGAATAGCTAGGTTTTTATTTAGTTAGGAAAGGGAAAAGTTAGGTAGGGGAAAAGGGTGGTAAGCACTTCTCCAGAACATCTGGGGTTGAGAGCCTCCAGAGTAGAAAGCTGAGAGAAAACCAAAAGGCTCCAAAACTCTCTCTTTTATACTTTCTCTGACACCTCCCACAAAGGAAATGGGAAGTGTCAGGAGAAGTTGTAGCAGGGAGTTCTGGGAGATGTAGTCTCCTAAGGTTTAAAAAAAGGGGTTGGCAACCTTTTGGCTGTGAGAGCCATAAACACCACATTTTTTAAAATGTAATTTCATGAGAGTTGTACAGTGCTCACAGTGCTAGCTCCTGTAACAGTACAAGCTCCTATAACAGCGTCTGAAAAAAAATTGACTTTATGGCTCCTGCACAAAGAGCCATATCTGGCCCTCAAAAGAGATGGATATGTCTCGAGAGCCATACGTTGCCAACCCCTGATTTAAAATATTTTTAAACAACATATTTCCCCCTGTGATCCTTTATGAGACCAGTCTCCCCAATGGATCATGACAAACATAAATAAATTTACAATTACAATAAAATAAAGGGTATATACATCAATACAGGGGGAGAATGGTAACAATTTTTACAATATAAGGAAATCAAATACTTGGCACTTCTTTTACAAAAAAAATTTAGGGGGAAGTCTCCTTCTTTTACAACTATATATATATATATATA
>NW_025379914.1:0-6350 GCF_016433145.1 Gracilinanus agilis | reverse complement strand
TTCCTTCCTTCCTTCCTTCCTTCTTTCCTTCCTCCCTCCCTCCCTCCCTCCACTTCTCTCCTTCTCTTCCTCCCCCCTACCTACCTTCCTTCCTTCCTTCCTTCCTTCCTCACTTCCTCCCTTTCTCCCTTCCTCCTTCTCTCCCTCCCTCCTTCCCTTCGATCTGAGACATTTACTAGCTGTGTGACCCTATCTAAGTCCTTTAACCCTATTTGCCTCAGTTTCTTCAACTGTAAATTGGGCAAGAGAAGGATTCAGAAAAGCACTCCAATATCTTTACCAAGAAAACCCCAAATGGGGACACAAAGAAGCAGACAAAACTGAAACTACTGGAAAACAACAACTTATATATGACTCTTTTTCTTTACGGAAGTAGGCTCTATTGCCTCCAAAATTTAATTCCCCCCTAGATCCTGAATTTTCTTTATTACCAAACCTAGTATTTATAGGTTTTCATTGATACATTTTAAGCCTCAAAGTGAAATTTTAATTAATTTTGGCAACATTAAATTAGATGATCTATTAGATCCCTTTCTATTCAGCAAAAGAATTTTCCTCTTCCACTGCCCACAACTCACTCACAGAATGTAGAGACTCTTGGAAAAGTTTTAACATATTAACAAAATGTAATATCCTATCCCTTTATAAGGGAGAAACATTCCTCTGATTGAGTAAAGTAGGGAACAAGTTAATTGGCTGAGCAAGCAAATTAGCCAAAGCTAATAGGGGCTTTTTTTGGTTAAGCCCTAGATAAATATTAGAACCCACACTGGTGTTTTTCCTATTAGCAATCAGCCAGAAGATACAATTAGCTCTTAGCAAAAGTATTTACTAAAATGTCATAGTAAAACAATAACTAAAGAATATTCTCCTCCATAAACCTAGAGATACATAGTATCCTTGGAAAAGTGGCTCAAACTTAAGAGTTCAATGATAGTGAAGAACATATATAGAATACAGATATGGTAATGAAAATTCACAATTCCTAATATTGCAGAGCCTTTTTCTCTTTTTGTAGAGTCCTTTAAAACTTTTTTTTGAGTTAAAATCAACAGTTAAAATCCTTCATCAAGTAACTGTCTCTCTGTTTCTGTTTCAGACTGGAGTGTTTCTTCTCCTTACCAGACTCTTGCTAGTCAAGTAGCTCATTTCAAAGCTACATGGTCAATAGGAGGAGAGAGACCCTTTTTCCTCCCTTGAATGGGTCTCTCCCACTTATGACTTAGAGCTTTCTCCCACTTTCGAAATACTGAAATTTTTCTAGTGGTTGGCTATTTAAAGCCCCTAGGACAGTGATGGTAAACCTTTTAGAGACTGAATGCCCAAACTGCAACCCTCACACCACATCTTACCCCAGATAGGGGAGAGAGGAAGTACTCCCATTGGGCTGCTGGGCAGAGGGGTGGGTGATGGGAGAAATGTCCTCAGGCAGGACTGGAGATGGGGAAGGGAGCAGTTTCATCTGGCATATGTGCCATAGCTTCACCAACATGGCCCTAGGGTCTTTTGGGGAGCTCATTTATTTACAAAGACGATCTCTTTCTTGATTAAATCTGAGAAGTGTTCAGTCCTCGTAAAGGAGTCACAAGATGCTCAGTCTTATTAACATATTAAAACCTTAACCTACTGGTGACTATTTTGTGGCTATATCAACTGAGCTTTTGGGGGGATGGAGATAAAGAAGAAATGGTATGGATCATATCCTTTCTTCTTCAAATGGTAGGAATTAGGGATATACAGCAGGCTGAGGAAAGCTTTTTTTTTTTTAATCCTTATTTTTTGTCTTAAAATCAATACTGGGTATTGATTCCAAGGCAGAAGAGTAGTAAGAGCTAGACAATGAGAGTTAAGTGACTTGCCCAGAGTCACACAGCTAGGAAGTATCTGAGGCCAGATTTGAACCCCAGACCTCCATCCATACACCTGATTCTCAATCCACTGAGCCACCAGTTTCCTCCACTCTCCTTGGAAGCTTTTATTACCCTTTAAGTCATAACTCCTATCTATGGCCAACCCTAAATGTGATAAAAACCAGAACCCGATGAAAACTAGAACCAGGCTTTATGAGAAGACTGGCCTGCTTTGAACTTGAGCCTTCTCTCCCCCCACTCCCTCCTACCACTGCCAGGGGAGAGAGAAGAGGAAGAAGGGAGGAAGAGAACCATTTCCTCTGCAGGTGCTAAACCACCCACACTCTAAATACTAAGAGTTGTTGAGATGCAAAATATGCCCATCTGTACGGAACTGCTGAAGTGTTTTGTACATATGCATATTTCTTTATTGATGCTACTACATGCAGGATGAGAAAGCAGTCGAGCTTACTGGCTTTGAGACAAGAAATGGATCTATTCAGCAAGGAACACAAAGCTCACAGCTGGGACGAAGCCCATTTCCCCCCTCTACAACTAGATGGTAGGAGAGGGAAATACAAGAGGATTTGGAAATGGGCAGTGAGGACCCGTTTGCCAATCATGGGCAGAAAGGCAGAACCCAGTGACTATTGAGGAAACAGTGTGAAGAACACCAGACCTTTTCTGCCTCTTATTAGCTATGTAACCTTAGGTGAGTCATTTAGCCTGTCTGAGCCTTTTTCCTTCTCCATAAAATGGGCAAAAGAATATTGGTGCGTCTGCATGAGATTTTTAGAAAATTATTTTAGAAGTTGGCAACATGCCATATAAATGGGAATTACATTATTGTGGTTGTTCTTGCTCTCAGTTTTCTTATAAGATCAGCCAAGGGTAGGGATGGTAGGAAGAATATTGACTACCTAGCTAGAGAATATGGGGAATATGTGTTTGGCTTCAGAGAACCTGTGTGGGAATTTAAACTCTATCAGGAGCTATGTGACTTTGGGCAAATCAGTCCTACCCTCTGGGCCTTGATGCCCCACTCTGTAAACTGAGAGGGTCCCTTCTAACTCTAAATCCTGTGATCTTATCGTATTTCTGTTCTAGGACAATAGATGTTAGCTATTCATATGACATTAGACTTAGAGCTGAAAGGGGTCATTTTAGAGGTGGCACGGTGAACAGAGTGCCAGGCTGGAGTCAGGAAGACTCATCTTCATGAGTTCAAAACTTTTCTCAGACCCTCTCTAGCTGTGTGACCCCAGGCAAGTCACTTAACCCCAACTGCCTAGCCCTTGCTGCCTTAGAATTTTTACTAACAGAAAGTTATGGTTTAAAAAACAAGTTTACATGCTACTGGAATAGAGGGTCATCTGGGTGGGTAGGAAGGAAAGGGAATGGTCCGTCTCCACTATCTACTGCTCTGCCATCTATACACAGGTACATTTATACACAAATACACACATGTATTTATACACATAAGTGTAATACATGGTAGGATGTGATGAAGGAAATGGAGAAGTGTTGTAGACAAAGTGCTTTAGAAAAATTTGAAGAGAGGAAAAAGTACTTTCAGCAGCAGAGTAGGCGGCAGGCGCAGAGATGCTCTAGGGAGATTCCAGCTTAGTGGATATATCCCCTATCTTAAGTGGTTCCTTGTCTCCTACCTTTTCCTTGCCCAGCTTAAGTAAAAAAAAAAATGGATTAGAGGGGGCAGCTGGGTAGCTCAGTGGATTGAGAGCCAGGCCTAGAGACGGGAGGTCCTAGGTTCAAATCCGGCCTCAGACACTTCCCAGCTGTGTGACCCTGGGCAAGTCACTTGACCCCCATTGCCTACCCTTACCACTCTTCCACCTATAAGTCAATACACAGAAGTTAAGGGTTTAAAAAATAAAAAAAATATATATAATAAAAAAAATGGATTAGAACACAACCCTTTCAAGTCCTAAACCAATGGCTGCTCAATGGTGGGGATACAAAGGTAAAAAATAAACTAGCCCCTGCCTTTGAGGAGTTTTCTATTTGGGGTAGAGGTTGGGAACAAACACCAAAATTAAGCAAATATAAAATAAATAAAAAGTAATTTCTGAAGAAAAATGGCTAGGTGGTATAGTAGATAGAGCACTGGACTTAGAGCTAGAAAGACCTGAGTTCAAATCCAGCCTCAAAAAATTCCTAGTTGTAAGACCTTGGGCAGCTCACTTAACCTCTATTTACTGCTGGAGTAGGAAATGGGAAATGGCTTCAGATATTTGCCAAGAAAACCTCATGGGCAGAGGTCCCTGGGATAGTGAAGAGTAGGACATGACTGAACAACAACAATTTCTGAGGAAGAGATAATAGAAAGCATTAATCAATGGAGGAAAACAAGAAGAACCATGTGTGGGAGGTGGCCCTTCAGTCGAACCTTGAAGCCAGGGATTACAAGAAGCAGAGATGAATAGGGAATATATTCCAGACATGTGCAAAGATGTCAAGGCAGGAATTGTAATAATTTGTACTGGAAACAGCAATTAGGCCAGTTTATGGGAACATGTTGATAATGAAGGCGTAATGTGATTAGATTTACCAGTACTTTATCTATTTTATTTGTTTTTTTCAAAGCTCCTAGTCTTATTTATTAGTTCTATAGTTCTTTTACTTTCAGTTTTATTCATTTCTCCTCTAATTTTTAGGATTTCCAATTTAGTTTTTATCTGGTGATTTTTAATTTGTTCTCTTTCTAATTTTTTAACTTGCAAGCCCAATTCATTGATCTCCTCCCTCTCTATTTTGTTGCTATAGGTACTCAGAGATATAAATTTTTCCCCTGAGTACTGCTTTGGCTGTATCCCATAGATTTTGATATGTTATCTCCTCATTGTCATTCTCTTGAATGATGTTAGTAATTGTTTCTATGATTTGTTTTTTGACCCACCCATTTTGAAGAATTAGATTATTTAGTTTCCAATTAATTTTAAATTTGCCTCTCCATGAAGCCTTATTAATTATAATTTTTATCACATTATGGTCTGAAAAAGTTGCATTTATTATTTCTGCTTTTCTGCATTTGTTTGCAATGTTTCTATGTCCTGTTACCTGGTCAGTCTTTGTCTATGTACCATGTTCTGCTGAGAAGAATGTATATTCCTTTTTATCCCTGTTCATTTTTCTCCAGATATCTATTAACTCTAATTTTTCTAACATTTCATTCACTTCCCTTACTTCTTTCTTATTTATTTTTTTGGTTCTATTTATCTATTTCTGAAAGGGGAAGGTTGAGGTCCCCCACTAGTAAGGTGCTACTATCTATTTCTTCCTTAAGCTTATGAAGGAGCAATTGTGAAACTTGAATGGAAAAGTAGGCAGGAGACACACTGCAAGAGGCTCCAAATGCCAAACAGATAATTTTTTCATTTATCCTAGAGAAAACAAGGAGGCACATAGCTTCTTTCTTTCTTTCTTTCTTTTTTTTTAAACCCTTACCTTCCATCTTGGGGTCAGTACTGTGTATTGGCTCCAAGGCAGAAGAGTGATAAGAGTAGGCAATGGGGGTCAAGTGACTTGCCCAGGGTCACACAGCTGGGAAGTATCTGAGGCCAGATTTTAACCTAGGACCTCCTGTCTCTAGGCCTGGCTCTCAATCCACTGAGCTACCCAGCTGCCCCTACCCCCACATAGCTTCTTGAGGAAAGGAGTTACATGTTCCTACTGTCATATCTATGATTTAGGAAGATTAATCTGTCACCTGTATGGAAGATTAAGAAAATGGAAACAGGGAGACTAACTAGAAGGCTCTGTCCAAGTGAGAAGGGCCTAAGGGTAATAGTAACTAAGGGGCCAAATCTGAACATTCAAGAATTAAGACTTAAGCCAGATATAGACCAGGCATGTGAATGGCAGAGCAATTAATCAATAAGCATTTCATTAAATGTCTACTCTATAAAAGCCACTGGGAATGTGAATAAAGAGACAAGCATGAAATAATTCTTACCCTCAAGAAACTAGCCCTCTCTCTGGGGAAACCATATATACATATATGTATATATAAGATAAATTCAAGGCCATTTGGGGAAGGTAGGAGGAAGGCACTAGCAATTTGGGGGATCAGGAAAGGTCTCGTGTTGGTATCCTTTTATTTTTTTATTTAAAAAATGAAAACCCTTACCTTCTATCTTATAATCAACACTGTATATTAATTCCGAGGCAGAAGAGCAATAAGAGCTAGGCATTGGGGATTAAGTGACTTGCCGAGGGTCATACAGCTAGAAAGAGGTCAGATTTGAACCCAGGACTTCTCATTTCTGGGCCTGGCTCTCAATAGGTCTCTTTTTAGATGAGTATAAAGAGACAAAGGAATTTGAAATGTATGTGAGGAGGGAATGAGATTGAGTTACAATGGGTTGGGGAGTCAAGAAAGGTTTCATGGAAGAAAAGGATTTTATAATAATACTTTTATGGAGCACTTTAATGTGTACAAAGGGTTTTATATATATACATACATATATATATAAAACCCTT
>NW_025379913.1:0-5759 GCF_016433145.1 Gracilinanus agilis | reverse complement strand
TTGATATGGTCAATTATGTGGATGGTTTTCCTAATGTTGAACCAACCTTGCATTCCTGGTATAAATCCCACCTGATCGTGGTGAATGATCTTTTTAATTACTTGCTGGAGTCTCTTTGCTAGTATTCTATTTAAGATTTTTGCATCTATGTTCATTAGGGAGATTGGTCTGTAGTTTTCTTTCTCTGTTTTTGATCTCCCTGGCTTTGGAATCAGTACCATATTTGTGTCATAAAAGGAATTTGGTAGGACTCCTTCTTAGCTTATCATATCAAATAATTTGTATAGTATTGGGATTAGTTGCTCTTTGAATGTCTGATAGAATTCACTTATGAATCTATCAGGCCCTGGCGATTTTTTCTTAGGGAGTTCTTTGATGGCTTGTTCAATTTCTTTTTCTGATATGGGATTATTTAGGTATTCTATTTCTTCTTTTTTTTTAAACCCTTGTACTTCGGTGTATTGTCTCATAGGTAGAAGAGTGGTAAGGGTGGGCAATGGGGGTCAAGTGACTTGCCCATGGTCACACAGCTGGGAAGTGGCTGAGGCCGGGTTTGAACCTAGGACCTCCTGTCTCTAGGCCTGACTCTCACTCCACTGAGCTACCCAGCTGCCCTATTCTATTTCTTCTGCTGTTAATCTAGGCAGTTTATATTTTTGTAAATATTCATCCATATCTGCTAAATTGTTATATTTATTGCCATATAATTGGGCAAAATAGTTTTTAATGATTGCCTTAATTCCCCTTCATTAGAGGTGAGGTCTCCCTTTTCATATTTGATACTATCAATTTGGTTTTCTTCTTTCCTTTTTTTATTAGATTGACCAGTACTTTGTCTATTTTATCTGTTTTTTCAAAGTACCAGCTCCTAGTCTTATTTATTAATTCAATAGTTCTTTTACTTTCGATTTTATTAATTTCTCCCTTGGTTTTTAGTATTACTAATTTAGTTTTCATCTGGGGATTTTTAATTTGCTCACTTTCTAACTTTTTGAGTTGCATGCCCAATTCATTGATCTCTGCCCTCCTTAATTTGCTAATATATGCACTCAAGGATATAAATTTCCCCCTGAGTACTGCCTTGGCTGCATCCCACAGAGTTTGGTAGGATGTCTCATCATTGTCATTTTCTTCATTGAATTGTTGATTGTTTCTATGATTCCTTCTTTGACAAATTGGTTTTGAAGAATCATATTATTTCATTTCCAATTAGTTTTTTTATTTTCCTGTCCAAGTGCCCTTACTAATTATTATTTTTTATTGCATTATGATCTGAGAAGGTTACATTTATTATTTCTGCTCTTTTGCATTTGTTTGCAATGATTCTATGCCCTATAACATGGTCAATCTTTGTGAATGTGCCATGTGCAGCTGAGAAGACGGTGTATTCCTTTTTGTCCCTATTTATTTTTCTCCACATATCAATTAGATCTAATTTTTCTAGGACTTCATTCACCTCTCTTACCTCTTTCTTATTTATTTTTCGGTTTGATTTATCTAGATCTGACAGAAGAATATTTAGATTGTTTTACTATCTATTTCCTTCTTGAGCTCTGCCAGTTTCTCCTTTATGAATTTGGGTGCTATGCCAGTTGGTGCATACATATTGAGCAGTGTTATTTCCTCATTGTTTATACTGCCTTTAATCAGGATGTAATGACCTTCCCTGTCTTTTTTAATCATATCTATTTTTATTTTGGCTTTGTCAAAAATCATAATAGCCACTCCTGCCTTCTTTTTCTCATTTGATGCCCAAAAGATTTTGCTCAAAGCCTGAACCTTAAACTTGTGTATGTCCACCCGCCTCATATGTGTTTCTTGTAGACAACATATGGTGGGATTTTGGTTTCTAATCCACTCTGCTATTTGCTTCCGTTTTATGAGAGAGTTCATCCCATTCACATTCAGAGTTATAATCATCAGTTTTGCATTTGCTGACATTTTCAAATCCTCCCCCATTCCTACCCCTTCTCCTTAAACTATTTCCTTTAAAACCAGTGGTTTGCTATTAAGACCCTATCCCTTATCCCCTCCCTTGATTAACTTCCCTTTCTACCCCATCCTTTTTCCCCCCTCTTTTTGTTTTTAAAGGCCTTATAAATTCCCTCCCTCTTCACCCCTCCCTTTTTTTGACCTCCCCACTCCCCTGCTTCCCTTGGTTTATCCCTTCTAACTTTCTCAGAAGGGTTAGATAAGAGTTTTATTTCCCAATGGATAGTATAGCTACTCTTCCCTCTCCGGGTTGATTACACTGAGAGTAAGGTTTGATTATTACCTCTTAATGCTCTCTTCCTCTCCTTCTTACAATAGTATTTGTCCCCTCTCCCTCCCATGCCCTCTTTGTGTGTAATAGAATATTCTATTTTCTTATTCACTCAAGTTTCTCTTGGTGTCCCTTGCTATTTACCCCCTCTTTCCCATCCCCCACATCATCTTAGATTATTTAGTGTTCCACCCTCACCCTGTGAATTATTCTTCTGATTACTATAATAGTGAATATTATAATAGTGAATAGAGTTCACTACAGAGAATTATACATAACATTTCTCTACATAGGAATACATATAATTAGATCTCACTGAGGCCCTTAAAAATGCAAATTTAAAAATTATAAGTTTTCTTTCTTTCCCCTCTGTATCTTATTTACCTTTTCAGGTTTCTCTCGATTTTTGTGGTTCGATATCAAACTTTCCATTTAGCCCTGGTCTTTTCTGTGCAAATACCTGGAATTCTTCAATTTTGTTGAATGCCCATACTTTCCCCTGGAAATATATAGTCAATTTTGATGGGTAGTTGATCCGTGGTTGCAGGCCCAGCTCTCTTACCTTTCTGAATATTGTATTCCAAGCCTTACGGTCTTTTAGCGTGGAGGCTGCCAGATCCTGTGTGATCCTGACTGGTGCTCCTTGATATTTGTATTGTCTCTTTCTGGCTTCTTGTAAGATTTTTTCTTTTGCTTGAAAGCTTTTGAATTTGGCAATAATATTTCTAACCAATTTCTTCTCTGGATCGCACGTAGTGGGTGTTCTATGAATCCTTTCGATGTCTATATTGCCCTCTTGTTGTAGGACTTCAGGGCAATTTTGCTGAATAATTTCTTTTAGTACGGAGTCCAGGTTTCTATTAATTTCTGGTTTTTCTGGAAGACCAATTATTCTCAAATTGTCTCTTCTAGACCGGTTTTCTTGGTCTGTCACTCTCTCATTGAGATATTTCATGTTTCCTTCTATTTTTTCAGTCTTTTGACTTTGTTTTATTTGTTATTGTTGTCTTGAGAGATCATTAGCTTCTAATTGCTCAATTCTAGCCTTTAGGGATTGATTTTCGGCTATACACTTTCGGTTTTCGGCCATAATCTTCTGGTTTTCGGCCATAATCTTCTGGTATTCCTTTTCAATCTGGTCATTGCTGGTGTTCAATTGCAAGATTCTACCTTTTAAACAGTTATTTTCTTGCCAGATCTCTTCCATTTTCCTCAAAATGTCATTTTTGAACTCTTCCATAGCTTGTGAGGAGTTTTCCTTATTTGAGGACGGTCCGGATGCTTGTTTGTTCTCCTCCTCTGTTTGCTCGGTTGTCTGGATTTTCTCTGTGTAAAAGTTGTTGAGTGTTAAAGGCTTCTTTTTTTTGTTGTTAATCTTTCTCTTCTGACCTTCCTGAGACTGGGTAGCCATCATTAGCCCAGCAGCTTCTCGGGTTTATTCTCGCGCTCAGTGTCTGTCTGCAGTCAATTGGCTCCTGAGGTCTGAGTTCTGGTTTTTTCCAAGGTCAAGCCCCCTGGTGGACCCCCTTGCTTGATCCTCTGCAGGAGGTTCCTTTACAAGTCTCAGGGCGCTGATTCCACAGTTGTATACCCGTCTGCACTGGTTCCCCACTCAGGTTTTGAGAGTTTTAGTTCCTGGCTGTGTCTGCCTCCACCCACGCCTCCTCCCGTGCCTTTGCTCTCAGCCCGCGCTCTGCGCCCTGTGTCCATTCTCTGCTCCCACGCTCAGATTTCGCGTGAGTTCTTTGGCTTATTGGGGTCCTAAATCTTGCTGCTCTCAGGAACAAGCCTCGGAGCTGCCAATGACTCGATGGGTGCCCCAAACTTGCTCTATTTCTTTTTAGCTGGCTTCGGCACTATAGATGTTATGTGTGGAGGGGGTGGGGGTGGGGTGCTTGCTCAGCCCGCGATTTAGTGAGAGCTGTTTCACCCCTTTATAGCATGGAAATGCCTCCATTCCACGCACCTTCCATGCTGTGCCCTGTTGTGGGTTTCCTCCGTTCGTCTGGACTTGATTTATGTCCCCTTGAGGAGTTTTGTGTGTTTCGGTCAGGAGAGGTTAAGAGCTGATTCTTACTCTGCCGCCATCTTAACCAGGAAAGAGTGCAGACTTTTTAAAAAACCATGATCAGTTGGGATTTATACCAGGAATGCAAGTTTGGTTCAACATTAGGAAAACCATCCACATAATTGACCATATCAACAGTCTAACAAACAAAAATCACATGATTAACTCAATAGATGCTGAAAAAGCCTTTGACAAAATACAGCATCCATTCCTATTGAAAACACTGAAAAGTATAGGACCATTCCTAAAAATAATAAATAGTATATACCTAAAACCATCAACAAACATCATATGCAATGGGGATAAATTAGAAGCCTTCCCAATAAGATCAGGAGTAAAACAAGGATGCCCATTATAACCTCTATTATTCAACATAGTACTAGAAACACTAGCAGTTGCAATTAGAGAAGAAAAAGAAATTGAAGGTATCAAAATAGGCAAGGAGGAGACTAAGCTATCACTCTTTGCAGATGATATGATGGTCTACTTAAAAAATCCTAGAGAATCAACTAAGAAGCTTGTAGAAATAATCAACAACTTTAGCAAAGTTGCAGGATACAAAATAAATGCACATAAATCATCAGCATTTCTATACATTTCCAACACACTAGAGCAGCAAGAAGTAGAAAGAGAAACACCATTTAAAATCACCCTAGACAATATAAAATACTTAGGAATCTATCTACCAAAACAAACACAGCAATTATATGAAAACAACTACAAAACACTTTCCAAACAAATAAAACTGGATCTAAACAATTGGAAAGCCATTGATTGCTCATGGGTAGGATGAGCTAACATAATAAAAATGACAATTCTACCCAAATTAATTCACCTATTTAGTGCCATACCTTTCAAGCTACCAAAAAACTTCTTTACTGAATTAGAAAAAACTATAACAAATTTCATTTGGAATAACAAAAGATCAAGAATTTCACCCTACACCAAGATAAATTCAGAATGGGTGAACGACTTGAATATAAAGAGGGAATCTATAAACAAGTTAAGTGAACACAGAATAGTTTACTTGTCAGATCTGTGGGAAAGGAAAGACTTTAAAACCAAGCAAGAGTTAGAGAAAATTACAAAATGTAAATTAAATGGTTTTGATTATATTAAACTAAAAAGTTTTTGTACAAACAAAAACAATGTAGTCAAAATCAGAAGGGAAACAACAAATTGGGAAAAAATCTTTATAACGAAAAACTCTGACAGGGGTCTAATCACTCAAATATACAAGGAGTTAAAGCAATTGTATAAAACATCAAGCCATTCCCCAATTGATAAATGGGCAAGAGACATGAATAGGCAATTTTCAGGTAAAGAAATCAAAAGTATCAATAAGCACATGAGAAAGTGTTCCAAATCTCTAATAATTAGGGAAATGCAAATCAAAACAACTCTGAGGTATCACCTCACACCTAGCAG
>NW_025379912.1:0-5266 GCF_016433145.1 Gracilinanus agilis | reverse complement strand
AGACAAGGCTTGAGACCTCTTCTTTTTGGCTCGGAGGCCCGTTCTAGGCACTCCGCTCAGCTCACATATTGGGCTCTAAGAAAGGCTGATACTTAGAATGCCTCCAGTCACTTTCTTTCCAGAACGACCTCGTTCTTCAAGATCTCTCTTTTCTCTATTCCACAATGCACTACGAATTTATCTAGCAGGAAAACGACCAGTTGGTGTATTTGGTCCTTAAGCCCGACAAGAGTATGCTCCAATCCTTGTCAAAGCGTAGCGTGCAAATAAGGGAAAGGATGCGTGAAAGGGACAAACCGCGAGCATTTCATCGTCTGGTCTTGAGCATTTCTCCCATCCTTGAAAACAAAAACCAAAACCCTCCCCCCTCCCTTGATCCTTTTCTTCCTCAATCCATTGTCCAACATGTCCCTTCCTTTTCCGGGCCTAGTTACTCGGGTCATCGTCATTCTTACGTCAAATCCTTCGAATCTGGCTTTGCCACTAACAGTCTACAGAAGTGGCTTCCTGTCAGTTTATCCCTGGTACCTTCACAGCTCAACATGACACCCTTTCCTCAGTCTTGTAAAAGTGAAATTTGGGAAATGTTATCTAAAAGTATATATATATATGTTTACTATGGACACGTGGGGACCTTAAAACTATATTTCCCGTGGTCCAACGGGTTTCCAGTTCGGTTCTTTGGGCGTGGGGATGCCTGCATCCCTATGCAGAGGATTGTTTAAATGGGAGGAGTATCCAAAAGGAAGCCTCTTGGTTAGCAGACTCAGGAACAGACAGGAGGTAACAATAATGCCTGGGCGGCAGTTTTGAATTCTTATAAGCGCGTGGTCGAATGACTTTATCAGCATGGCTTTAATTAAAATACTAATTTATATTATTATAGCAGTATTTATTATTTTTCATATTAATAATTATGTCAACCACATGGTCAAAATTCGAACTTTCAGTCTTCCAGATAGTCTAACGATAGCCATTGTTTCTTTTTGGCCTGGCTCAGTTCTTTTGAGCAATTTTTTTAAAAAGGAAAGTGGCTTTCCTTGCCATGGTTTTGCTAAAAGCAATAGCATGTTTTTGCCTCAGGCGGGACTCAGCCAGTCAGTCCAGCCCAAACCACTTTGGGAGGTCAGGCCAGCAAATTCTGGCTTTTGGCTTTAAAACTAAAATGCCGGAACCCAGCCCGTGTGTTTCTGCCGCCGATCTCCTGACTCTTGACTTGATCTCCATTCCTACCACTTCCTGACTACAAGCTTGCTAGCGTTCCAGTCCCTGTGATCTCCGCCACTTTTCCTGACTCCATTTCTGTGAATCCAGAATCCTGAGATTTCCAAGCAGCGACCCCCACCCTGACTTGCCGAACGGAGGTTCAGCTTCAACTCTACCGCTAAAGAATTTTGGAAGTATATTCACCTTTCTCCTTATTTCTAGCCTTCCATGTGTTTCTCTAAAGACCTAATTTAGGCAACTCCTACCCACACAAACACTACAAGTGGGATTTTCTACAAAACTGACCTAAGCATTTCTCTAACCCCGAGCCCACCTGGACCTAGCACTTGAACCTCTTGGGCGCTTGGCCTATTCTAACTTTTGCGATTATTAAAAACTGAACTCAGTGGAAGAAATATTCACCCCCATACCTGCTCAGTACTTTGAACTTTAAAAAAACCCCTTAAACTCAGCAGAACTCAATGAAAAGAACCTTAAATTGAACCAGGGGTGAACTTTTAAATCTCGGAACTGAATTTTTTTTATTTCTGTTTTAAAAAGAATATATCTTACTGTATTTTGCTAATTAGTTTTGTAAATTAATCTTGCTTATTTCATTGATTTTCCTGTTACACTGAATCATTTCAAGTTAATGTAGTTTGTGGCTGCTAGATTAATTCTGTTACGATTTTATTTTAACTCCCAAATAATGGGAAAAATCTATTAGAACTGGTAAGAGGTTTTGACCAGCTTGTTGATCTGATACTACTGGATTTATAGAGCACATGTCGTTTAAAATTTATTCTGTCTTGGTAATTTTAAAGAAACTTGGAAGTCTCCATGCTTTCAGAATTACCTTGTAATTTTACAAGAGGTCTTACTTTAAATCCTTAAGAATTGTTGCCTTAAAGGATAAAGCTTTTATATATTTTATTATAAGAGAAATTTTTGCCTTAAATGGGTAGAAGCATTTCCTACCCAGGATTTTTAAAAACAGGAATCCAAGGAGTTCCTGTATATTCTTATCTGAGGATAATTTACACCAGAAGGTTTCTTTTTTAAATATCTGATTTTGCTATGGAAGCAATAACAGAATTGTTGAGAAACTCTTAGCCAAGGTTTAAAAATTGTAACAAGTATATGATTTTAAACATCATTGTTTATAGTTTTAAAATGTGCTATTGGAAATAATGGTACTCTATTTGGATGTGCATTGAGAATCTGCAATTTATGTAAAACCCACTTTCTCTCATAGAAAATCTTATTTTTTGGTAACAAAACCCTTCTAGTTCTAAGCTATATATATATATATTTTTGATTTTTAAAACTTTTTTTAATGAGAGCAATTGATTTTTCCTTTTTATCACCTTGTATTGGAAGCATATATATAATCATTAATTATCATTTTTTAAAAAATTCTACAGACATATAACTTTAATGCAAACACCTGAAGAGCCTTGAGACTATGCGATTATGATTAAATGCCTCTCTGATTCCAGAAGGGAATATAAAAGGTGTTAAATAGTGCTAAGAAAGCACATGGTCACTTGACTAAAAATCTGCATGGATTGCAGGAATTCTATGCCAATACTTTAGGGCTTGGAAATTGGGGTTTGAGTCCTGGAGTCCCAGTCATTTCTAAAACTTTAGAGGACGTGGGTCCCCTCGACTTAGATTCCTAGTAAGCAGCTAAGATTGGTTACTTATTTGGTTCACTTCCCTGAAAAGCTGATGGTAAATCGGATCAGAGAGAGACGTTTTCCTTAAGTATTGGCCCTGAATGGGTAACCGCACACTGCTGAAGTCACTTTAATTAGACCTTCATTCAAAGGTCTAAGTTTATTTTCCGTACCTTTTTTGTACATTTTACATTTCATTCACAAGTTAATTTTTTTTTCTTGAATTTTATTCTTTTTATTTTGCCAATTAATTTCACAAAACCTCCCGCGACTCAGCCACTCATCCTTAGCTGACCTGAGGTACCCTTTCAAAGAAAAAAGGTGTGTTTAGAATTCCCCTCAGGGGGATGGGATGTGTGTTAAGTTTTTTTAAAATTCGATAATGTAAAAACATATGTATATTTAATTGTTTTAGGAGTAATTTCAGGGGGAATTGTATAAATCTTAGAAGAAAATGTATGTTTTGTAATCTATAATGTAAAGTTTAAATCCTTTTGAGATTAATTTCAGGATAAGGATCTTGCCATCTCCCCAGAATCCAGATGACGAACCTGTTTGGTGAAGACACCATGAAGATGTCTGAAAAGCCTTCACTGTACCATGAAGATCAAATTTGAACTTTGGGGTGTATGGGGAGTTGGAAATTGAGTTGTATATATTGTTTTAATTGTACACTGTTATACCAATAGTGGACTGCCCCGAAATTGGTTTTTTGTCAATGCGGCTAGTTTTATCCATTTGTTTATCCATTTCTTTTATCCCCCAAATTCTTAAATTTTAGAAGTTGTCTATTTTTACAGGTCTATCAAAGAAAAAGGGCTAACCTTTTTTTGCCAGACCTCAGGGGGAATTATAAAAGTGAAATTTGGGAAATGCCATCTAAAAGTATATATATATTTACAATGGACACGTGGGGACCTTAAAAGTATATTTCCCATGGCCCAACGGGTTTCTGGTTTGGTTCTTTGGGCATGGGGATGCCTGCATCACCACATAGAGGACTGTTTAAATGGGAGGAGTATCCAAAAGGAAGCTTCTTGGGTAGCAGACTCAGGAAGAGACGGGAGGTAACAATAATGGCTGGGCGGCAGTTTTGAATTCTTATAACCACATGGTCGAATGATTTTATCTATCAGCATGGCTTTAATTAAAATTATAATTTCTATATTTATATCAGTCTTTAATAATTTTTATCATAATAGTCTTCATCTTTCTTGCATTACTATTCTGTTCCTCTGTTCCCTTGTTCTCCTAATCCCTGTTACTTTTTTTCATTATTAATATCTGTGTAGAGAAAGCCTTATGAATATTTTCAAATTTGGTAATGTTTAAAATGTATACATTTGCAAAGCTGGGATAAGTAATTGACACAGGGTTGCAGAAAAAATGAGGAATATATTCTCTTGATAGTTCATATTCTACCTTTTTTATTCATATATAAGATCTCTGTCAGTGTGTGTGTGTGTATGTGTGTGTGTGTGTGTGTGTGTGTGTGTGTAGTATAGTTACAGGAGGTCCTCAAATGTATTATTTATTTTTTCCGTAGTTGTGATTCAGAAATAAGCTAAATAGAGTACATTAAAATTTTTTAAGATGTAGTATGATTTTATGAAATATATTTAGAGTAATATGTCAATTTTCAAATTGTTATTATAGTCTACATGAATAAATTTTAGGATGAAGCAGGTATTAATTATAGAAAAGATCTTGAGTTGTTTTTTTTAAAAAATTTCAAGATAGTGAACCTGCAAGGATAAAAATTAAGTAAAAATAAATTAGTATCATATCCCTTAAAAGTACAAAATGGAAATGGAAAAATACACATTTGAATTTTAAAATTGATCTTTCATTATATTTAAAATTAAATATTTATTTAGGTTTTTCAGTCTTACTGTCTCTTTCCAAGGCAGGACCACACAAAGTAAATGCCTAATGAACAATGTGATCTAGAAAAGTGACTTCGGTTATATAGCATTCATTAAGCTTCGTCTTCATATACTGTCGAACTAATTCCAAAGACTATTTAGGAAATAAAATATAAAACAAAAAAGTGTATATCAACTAAGATAAAATGTATATGTATCAAGTCTTTACGTATGTCAAAACTTTAAACTTCCAGACCCAGATTATCAGCAGTATTTGTTGTTGTTTTTGTAAACTCTGTATGGTATAACTAATAATTCAATCTAGACTTCTCTGTCTCTCTGTCTCTTTCTCTTTGTCTCTCTGTATCTGTCTCTGCCTGTCTGTCTATCTGTCTGTCTCTGTCCCTGTTTCTCTCCACAGAATAAATAACTGAATCCAAGAAGAGATAAGAAATGTCTAAGGCCACAAATAGAGTGAGGGCAAGGTAGGATTTCTCCAAGACCCTGGTCCCCCAA
>NW_025379910.1:0-1917 GCF_016433145.1 Gracilinanus agilis | reverse complement strand
GAAGAGGAGGAGGAAGAGGAGGAGGAGGAGGAGGAGGAGGAGGAGGACAAGAACACAGAAGTGAAATGCCGGGGATGTTTGATAGCAGCAGCTGAATACAAAGTGGTTCAAACGGGCTTAGGTTGCTTCAAGTAAACAGACAGCTCAATAAAGTCAATCAGCAAACACTATGAAGGCATCTGGAAGTGAGCATGACTTCTGACTCACTGTAAGCTCCTGATTGGCTCTTTCCAGAAAACAGGCTTATTCTGTGACTGGTGCATTTGTATAGTAAGTTAACTCATGGAAAATAGATATGTTCATTCAGGAATGTTTCTACAGTATATACATGTGTGTACATGAGCACATATGCAAACATGTCTACTGTGTGTATATGTATGTGGTGTGTATAAATGCATGTATGTGTGCACATATGTGTGTGCACATGTTCATTCATGGTCAGAATAATGCCACTAAACAGATTGAACAAATTCCCATTTTGTTAGATAACAAAGCAGAACTTCTAGGGCTGTGTTGGTGAATCTATGGCACCTGTGTTGGATCGTGCCAAAGGGGGCTGCTCCCCTCCCCCTCTCCA
This sequence comes from Gracilinanus agilis, assembly GCF_016433145.1. Taxonomy (NCBI): domain Eukaryota; kingdom Metazoa; phylum Chordata; class Mammalia; order Didelphimorphia; family Didelphidae; genus Gracilinanus; species Gracilinanus agilis. The sequence continues at coordinate 1,340 of NW_025379910.1, read as the reverse complement.
TTGTACCTGAGGACATTTCTCACATGAGCTGCCCCTCTGCCCAGCAGCCCAATGAGAGTGCTTCCTCTCTCCCCTGTCTGGAGTAAAGCAGTGGGGGCAGGGGAAGTGGGGTGCTCACATACAGTGTGAGAGTTTCAGTTTCGGCACTCAGTCACTAAAAGGTTTGCCATCACTTTCCTAGGACCAGAAAATCATGCTGCTAAAAAACAAACAAATAAAAAACTTAGTTTACTCTTTTGGCTCTAGGATTCCATATTTGAATTGCCTTATGGAACAGTTAGGCTCTATTGGTATTAGTTAATCAATATCAGTCAACCAATATTTATTGAACTTCTCTACCTGGCAATATGGACAATATTCAGCTCCCACAAGGAGCTAACAGTCTAACAAAGGAAATAGGATAGGAAAATGAAAAATAATTACTAAACAAAACAGTCTATAATGAAGTATCACAAAGTGTGGTACAATTAGAGGAAGACACCATTCACCAGAAAACACTTATTAAAGGAATTAGAATGGGCAAAGAGATAATAAAACAATCTCTTTTTGCAGGAAAAATGATAGTATACATGGGAAATACTAGAAATTAAACTAAAAATTAATTGAAACTATCAACGATTTTAGCAAAGTAGCAGAATATAAAATAAACCCCCACAAATCAAGAGTATTTCTATATATCACCAACAAAATCCTAAAGGAAGAGATAGTAAGAGATAACACCTTTAAAATAATCATAGATAGAATAAGATAACCTAGTAGTATACCTCTCAAAACAACACCAGAAATTACATGAACATAATTATAAAACATTTTTTAAATATGGAAAACCTACACAAAGTTCTGAAGAGTATAAATGAGTAGAACCAAGAGAACATTATATACAGCAACAGAGATATTGTTTGAAGAATAACTTGTGCATGTCCACCTCCAGAGAACATACTGATGAATAAAAATAAGATATCATTTTATATATGCATGTATATTTTTGTCAAATAATGCCTTCTTTATTATGGGGAAGGAAGGAAAGGAGGAAGGAAGATATCTGGGAATTTTATTGTAACAAATTAACTAAATTTTTTTAAAAGAATGAAAGAAAGCATGTATTATGTATGATAGCGACTAAGTACTGAAAGATGCCAAAGTAGGAGGACATCTGTAGGGACTCAAGTTATGAGCAAAGACTGAAGAAGAGGAATGACTTGAGTTTCATTTGAGCTAAGGAAGATATAGCTAAGTAGGAGGAGAACAGAGGACAGTCCAGACGGAGTTTGTTATTAGGGAAGAAAGAAACCAAGCTGGTGGTGGACAAAATATTATCGGGGGGGGGGGGGGCAGCTGGG
>NW_025379909.1:0-11282 GCF_016433145.1 Gracilinanus agilis | reverse complement strand
GTTGATTACACTGAGAGTAAGGTTTGATTATTACCTCTTTATGCTCTCTTCCTCTCCTTCTTATAATAGTATTTGTCCCCTCTCTCTCCCATGCCCTCTTTGTGTGTAATAGAATATTCTATTTTCTTATTCGCTCAAGTTTCTCTTGGTGTCCCCTGCTATTCTCCCCCTCTTTCCCATCCCCCATGCCATCTTAGATTATTTAGTGTTCCACCCTCAACCTGTTAATTATTCTTCTGATTACTATAATAGTGAATATTATAATAGTGAATAGAGTTCACTACAGAGAATTAAACATAATATTTCTCTACAAAGGAATACAGATAATTAGATCTCACTGAGGCCCTTAAAAAGGCAAATTTAAAAATTATAAGTTTTCTTTCTTTCCCCTCTGTATCTTATTTACCTTTTCAGGTTTCTCTCGATTTTTGTGGTTGGATATCAAACTTTCCATTTAGCCCCGGTCTTTTCTGTGCAAATACCTGGAATTCTTCAATTTTGTTGAATGCCCATACTTTCCCTTGGAAATATATAGTCAATTTTGATGGGTAGTTGATCCGTGGTTGCAGGCCCAGCTCTCTTGCCTTTCTGAATATTGTATTCCACGCTTTGCGGTCTTTTAGTGTTGAGGCTGCCAGATCCTGTGTGATCCTGATTGTTGCTCCTTGATATTTGAATTGTTTCTTTCTGGCTTCTTGTAAGATTTTTTCTTTTGCTTGGAAACTCTTGAATTTTGCAATGATGTTTCTTGGTGTTTTCCTTTCTTGATCGAATGCTGCAGGTGTTCTATGAATCCTTTCAATGTCTATATTGCCCTCTTGTTGTAGGACTTCAGGGCAATTTTGCTGAATTATTTCTGTTAGTATAGAGTCCAGGTTTTTATTAATTTCTGGTTTTTCTGGAAGACCAATTATTCTCAAGTTGTCTCTTCTAGACCGGTTTTCTTGGTCTGTCACTCTCTCATTGAGATATTTCATGTTTCCTTCTATTTTTTCAGTCTTTTGGCTTTGTTTTATTTGTTCTTGTTGTCTTGAGAGATCATTAGTTTCTACTTGCTCAATTCTAGCCTTTAGGGATTGATTTTCGGCTATAATCTTTTGGTTTTCGGCCATAATCTTCTGGTAATCGGCCATAATCTTTTCTTTTTCGGCCATAATCTTTTGGTATTCCTTTTCAATCTGGTCATTTCTTGTGTTCAATTTGCTTATCAGTTCATTTGGTTTCTGAGCCTCGCTTTCCAGCTGCAAGATTCTACCTTTTAAGCTGTTATTTTCTTGCCAGATCTCTTCCATTTTCCTCAAAATCTCAGATTTGAACTCGTCCATAGCTTGTGAGGAGTTTTCCTTAATTGGGGAGGGTCTGGATGGTTGTTTGTTCTCCTCCTCTGTTTGCTCGGTTGTCTGGATTTTCTCTTTGTAGAAGCTGTCGAGTGTTAAAGACTTCTTTTTTTTTGTTATTATTCTTTCTCTTCTGAATTTCCTGTAACTGGTTAGCCATCATTAGCCCAGCAGCTTCTCAGGTTTATCCTCGCGCTCAGTCCTGAGGTCTGAGTTCTAGTTTTTTCCAAGGTCAAGCCCCCTGGTGGATTCCCTTGCTTGATCCTCTGCAGGAAGTTTCTTTACAAGTCTCAGGGCGCTGCTTCCACAGTTGTATACCCGTCTGCACTGGTTCCCCACTTAGGCTTTAGTTCCTGGCTGTGTTTGCCTCCACCCACACCTCTGCTCAGCTGGCACCCACGCCTCTGCTCAGCCGGCACCCACGCCTCTGCTCAGCCGGCACCCACGCCTCTGCTCAGCCGGCACTCTGCGCGCCCAGCGTCCACTCTCTGCTCCCGCGTGTGCGCTCAGCTTTCGCGTGCATTCTTGACTTAATGGGGTCCTAAGTCTTGCTGCTCTCAGGAACAGGTCCCGGAGCTGCTGATGACTCGATGGGTGCCCCAAACTTGCTCTATTTCTTTTTAGCTGGGTTCGAAGCTATAGGTGAGTGTGGAGGGGGTAGGGGTGGGGCGGTTGCTCAGCTCGCGATTTAAGGAGAGCCCTTTTTAGCCTGGAAATGTCTCGATTCCACGTACCTTCCACGCTGTGCCCTGTTGTGGGGTTCCTCCGTTCGTCTGGACTTGTTTTTATGTCCCCTTTAGGAGTTTTGTGTGTTTCGGTCAGGAGAGGTTAAGAGCTGCTTCTTACTCTGCCGCCATCTTAACCCGGAACCCATAGGCTACTTTTTAATCTGGACAGCTAGGTGGTGCAGTGGATAGAGTGCCAGGTATGGAGGCAGAATGGCTCATCTTAGTGAGTTGAGCATCAAATCTTAACTTATGGTTTTGAGTCATGTGTTAGATTGAATAAAAATTCCATAAAGTCATGTATTTCTTTGAATCCTCAGTTCCTATCATTGATCATGGAACATAAGAAGAGTTTTAATAACTACTGGGTAAATAGAATTTAACTTGATTTCAAAAAAAATGTTTGATTTTTTTTAAATTTTTGGTTGTTTTGTTGTTATTGAATCAAAATTTCCTAACATGCAAAATTATTTTATCAATATTTTAGTGTCATATTATGGTCAATGTCTTAATCTTTTACCCCATTTGTGTCCTTAGGGTTCTAGAATGTACCATACCATGCTTACATCCCATCTAGCTCTACATTTGGACCATTTTGCCATCTTCTGTGCTACTGACCATCTTCTCTCAATCTGTAATTGAATAGTCTGGGCTGGAATTCCAGAAATTATGTCTCTCATTGCTGAGGAAGCCCTCCTCTTAAGGTTAAGTTGTCTTTTTTAGTTACTAAATACAAGCTTACTTGGCCACTATAGCTCCTTGGCCCGGACCAGACCATACTTCATATCTAAACCAGCTGTTCACTGAGATATCTTACCATATGTTTTACTACCACATACCTCTCTCACTTCCCTCTTCTTTTTTCCTCCCACTTTCTAACTGCTTTGGTCACAGTAATTAAATCAAACCTACCACTGTTTTGGTAAAGAACATGCCAATTAATGGCTCTTCATTCATCAATCTAGTGACTCACCCAAGCAGGATTTCTTCACCTAATGACAATATTTCCTGTCTGTACTTCCCACCCCCATTTGAATGTAAGCTCCTTGAGGACAGAAGCTATTTCAATTTTATATTTTAATTCCCAATATTTATCAACATGCCTAGAAAATAACAAAAAACTTTAGAAAAACTCTTATCTTCCATCTTAGAAAGAATAATGTGTATTGGTTCCAAGGCAGAAGAATGATAAAGTCTGGAAAATGGGTGTTAACTGACTTACTTTCTCAGGGTTACACAGCAAAGAAGTGTCTGAGGATAGATTTAAACTCATGGTCTCCCAATCTCCTAAACTGGCTCTCAATCTACTGAGCCACCTAGCTGCCTCTGATAATAAAAACTTAATAAATGCTTTTTTATTCATTCATTTCTTCATTCATCCACTCAGTCTCACAATATGAAAATGAATAAACCTAAAAAAGCTGAGATCATTTTCAGTAGTTCCTAATTAATCTCACCAGTAGAATTTGGTTCAATTAGTTATAAAATGATATTTACTTGTAAATAAAAATTTTTCTGTGTACATGTTGAAAATCCCAAGAGAATGCAAGAAATTTGGATGGATTATTTCATTATTTTGCCTTTGCTTCTTCAGAAATCAACACAGGACTAGGCACCTAGCAAACAATAAATATCTGTTGAATTTGCAGTTGAAGAACTCCACTGTTTTTCTCCTTTGCCAGTATGGTCAAGTGGGGTTGACTTAAGTAACATAAATGAAATGTTAGAACAATTCCAAGATGAGGGCCTGACACAGTTCCTCATTATCCAGGCTTGGTATATAAATAAAAAGAGATACAAAAACTGAAGCATTATTCAGACATGAGATCTGAAATTTTTTGTTTTTTGATTTTTTTTGGTGGCACAGACATAATGCAAAAGCTTGCTGAGGAGCAGAAGTTAATAAAGACAGCATCTGTGTTGCTATTATACTCTGAAACAATACAAAACTAGCAGCTGGAGTCATTCTCGACTCTCTCCCTCAGCTCCCATTTCTAATCGGTTGCCAAGTAATATGGATTCCACCTCCTCAACTACTCTGGCATCTGTCTCCTCTCCATGTCTCCCCACTCATATAGCAGTCCTTATTTAGATTCTTATTACTCTTCCCTTGGACTTCTGCCACAGCATACTGATTGGTCTCCCTGCCTTCAGTGCCTCTCCATTTTATCCTTCCCAAAGCTGCCAGACTGACTTTCCTTATCTGTTGGTTTGACCATCACCTTCCCTTGTCCAGTTAAACTTAAGGAGTTTCCTATTACCTCGAGGATGACACACAAACTCCTCCTCGGCTTGGTATTTAAGGCTCTTCACAATCTAACTCCAGCCTAACTTTTCAGGGAGATGATTCATCACTCCTCATCACACATTCAACACTTAGCCAAATTGGGTTATTTATTGCCCCTTTACACAGCATCTGATCTTACAAGGTCTCAGATGGCAAGCTGGAAGAGATCTCAAAGATCTTCTACTTCAAAGTCTATATTTTACATAGGAAAAAACTGAGATCCAAAGAAAGTAAATTAGATACCCAACGTAGCACTGGCAGTGAAGAAGCCAGATTTGAATTCAGATGCTCTGAATCCAGTCAGGGCTCTGTTCACTGTACCACGTTGCCTTTTCCCCGTTGCAGTGACTCTCTTATGTCTTACACCTGAAAAGCTATAGCTTCTTACTTCTGTGACGTACAATCCATAATTTCTTTAAGATTCCTATCAAATATCAATTCCTTCCATAGGTCTTCTCATTAAAGCTACCAGTCATGCTCCTGAACACATACCCCCAATATCATCTGCAACATAAATAAAAATCACACATATAAAAATAAGTTTATTGTCATACCGGGAAAAATTGAATGATCACTTGAGAAATAGATGAATTATTTCTGTTAGATGAATGCAAGAGAATATTGTGCCAAAGGAGCAATATTGAGAGGATAAGTGGCCTCGTGAAAAGAGGATCAGTTTTAGAATCATGAATTCCAGGTTCAAATCCTTCTGCTCATATAACATTACGGTGTGGACATGTCCAAACCATATGCAAGCTCAAACAATTTATTTTGCAAATGAGTTGTTGATATACACTGATGAGGGGACTTTCTACATCTCTAGATCTTTTATCATCTCTGATAATCTGATAAGGACAGTTTAGTTGATAAGGAAATAATGGGACAGGAAGATCTTTTACCTCATGCTTCCAGCTCTGGCTGCAGGAGCATGAAGTTTATTATATATACTTCAAGACTTATTTCACACAAAAGAACCCCCCTGAAACTTCACGTTTGCACAGAAACACAAATTATGTCACATCAAAGCACAATAAAGTTGTAGTTTTACAAAGAATTTTCTTACGAAGATAATGCCGGATGAGAAACAGTCTCAAGGTTAAAAATGAGCCTCACTTTATCTAAAAGTTATTTTGCCTGAGCTTGGCACTCTGTGACCTTGGGATGCCTGGAGCAGTTAGAGAGATAAACCCACAGCTGCATCTTTACGCTGCTGAGTAAAAAAAGGCTGTTAACTCATTAAGTGCTGGTTTACTAAGAACTTAAAGTTTTCCTAGAAGCTATAATGTTTTTCAATAAGAAAAGGTGTGGATCATAAAAGGGGTCAAAAGAAGAGTCTCAGATTTTCATCTATTTAAGACTCTGTTTCTCTTATTGGCCTCCCACATCTACATTAGTATACTATATACTAGTTTCTGTTCAAAAGAGGGAGGTGAACTAATGGCCAACCTACTTATGATATGAATTTATTCAATTAAGTCTCTGGTTAGGAGTTAGACTGGTTTCTCCTGTTTAAATGTAAGCTTCCTGAAGGCAAGTATTATCTTACTTTTGGTATCTCCATCCTTTGAATCTAGTATCATGCCTGATGTATTGTTGGTATTAACTAAATTCTTCTTCATTTTTTAAAAATAAGTAATTATATAAATTGAGATAGTACTGAAGAACAACAGAACTCACATCAAACACAGTGATCAATGGTGCTTCCGATGACTGTTAACATTACTGTATATATTATTAGAAACCTTATATTCCTCTCAGCAAGAATGCAAAAGATTATACGGCCAGGATGTGACATTCTCTGTTCAACATTGGTTATTGTATCAGCTGGTTTTGCTTAATTGTTTTCATATTGTTGTTATAAAGAAATGTACTCTGTGGAGAAGGGAAGGTGATTAGAAAGTGATTTTAATGTAAAGAAGAAAATCCTTGTAGAAAATGTAAAACAGAATCTTTCACCTAATTGAAAGAGTGAAAGAACCAGAGGGCTAGAGTCAGGAGGGGCCATAAGTAGAGCTTTGAGCTGTTATCATAACTGTGGTTATGATCCAGGGCACCAGCCTCTGGAGTCCTGAGGATGAAGCCCTTCTCCCTCCCCTTCTCTTTTTTGAAACTCCCATCATAAGACCCTAAAAGGATTTAATCACTCTCCTAAAATTTTAGAGATAGCAGTTTGATGGCACAGTGAATAGAATGCTGGTCCTGGAGTCTGGAAGACCTGAATTCATATCTGACCTCTGACACTTAATATCTATGTGACCCTGGGCAACTCTTTTAACCCTCTTTGTTTCAATTTCCTTAGCAGTGAAATGGCCTAGAAAAGGAAATGACAAGCCACTCTAGTATCTTTGCCAAGAAATCCCCAAATGAGGTTGTAAAGAGTCAGATACAACTTGAAAAATGACTTAACAAGAATCCTAATGATTACACTCTAAAATACCTCATTACCATACTTTCCCCTCTTTTGATGGGTTTTATCTACCCTGTACTTAAGGGAATATGTGTGTAAGGAAGGAAGGAATTCTATCCTTTGAGTACACTTCCTTAGCTTTGCCCCAAAAATCAGAATTCTTAGTTTAGAACTCTTAGAAGAATGGTCAAAGCTGGGAAATGTAATAGTCTGATTTGGCATATTTATTAGGATTTATTAAGATTCTTTCAATTTCCTTTTGGGGGTTTTAATACCACCCATGTGTTTTTCATAATATTACCCCCCCCCATAAAATATCTTGAAAAGTAACATTTCAATGGTCATTCTGGGCCCAAAACACTTCTAAACTTCATCTTTGTACATGCTACATAAACTCCTTGAGAATTGAAAAGGGTTTCATTCTCTGTATTTATATCTCCAGCCCTCGGCATGATGGATACTTAATAAATGGTTGCTTGTTAATCAATTGATTCATTTAACAATTCAAGTAATGACATATTAGGGACCCAATGTGCTCAAAGGTAATTCACTGTAGAAACATGTGCAGCTTTGTTTCCTTTGGTGATATTTGTTGCCCTGCCAGTTTCATCCACAAATGCTCTTGGGAAAATTCGAATTCTTTGAGTTTCATGTTGAGATTTCTGAAGATCTGTTTTCTCTTTCACTGATTTTTGCTGTTTCATAAAGCAATATTCATAAATTAGTATGGATTGATTGCCCACTACTGCTCAAAACTTCGTTTCATGATACAAAGAGATATGGGTCTCCAAATAGGGGATGGCTATGTATCAACCTTCTGAACCAAAAGAAAGTATGGGTGTCCAGTGGGGGAGGGAGTAGAATACCTGGAAAATGACTGTGAGCCTTGGTAGAGTAGATAATTAATGGCCTGTCGACAAAAGATTCTTGTAATCAGTAAATGTTACACTTACCTTTGTTCTGAATTTCATAGCTAGTAATAATAATAACTACCATTTATATAGCATTTTAAGGCTTAGAAAATAGTTTACATGTTATCTCATTTGATATAAATATGTGGATGTATATATATATATGTGTATGTCTTTACATACAGATACATATCATATTTATCTGTATCAGTATATCTCATACCTACATATGTGTGAATATATGTATATGTATGTATGAATATGTATCCTCAAAAAGGGAGGGCTGCCAAAACTCTCTGCTTGAGAAAGGTTTCAGTTGTTGACTGTCAAGTTTCTTAGGTCACCTAACCTCCTCCTGGTGGTGACTGCTTGACATTGACTAGGTTTCTGCAACGACAAAAAAAGTATCTTCTATTTGAGATGTTTTCCCTTCTCCGTCCTCCTTGCTTGGGACTCTTTGCTCCCTCAGAGCTCAATTCAAGTGCCACCTGCCACAAGGAGCTTTCTTGAGCCATCTCTCCTTTCTACTCATCATTCTCTGCCTCTTAAAATTACTTTTTAAAAATAACTTTGCATCTACGTACTCTATGCTTATCTGTATTTACACTGAATTCTCTCAGTAGAATATGACAGAGACTTTTGTTTTTCTATTTATGATACTGACAAGTATGAATCCTTGAGTGATTACTATATGATCATAGGCAAATTATTTTTAGAGAGTCAGTTTTCTCAGCTGTACATTTCAGACAATGATATATTAACTTCCTCATAAGGTTGAATATGTCTATACATATGTGCAGAAAGTGCTTTGGCACTTTAAAAGTGTCACACAAATGTGATATTATGTTGTATGTGCTTAGCACCAAACCTTCTTTCCCCTCTTTACAGTTATTTCATTCATTAATACATTTTGCTTTGATAAAAAAAAGTCATTTTCAGGTACATTGCAACCTCCCAAATCTTCCCTTCTAACAATAACAACCACAAATAATAAAACAAAATCAGCCATCATAGGATCCGCGTTCATCTTCAGGAAGAGAAAAATAGAAACAGAAAAAACTCCTTGCACTAGACCTTTTTCACTCCCTTCTAAATCCTTGAATTCCAACACAAATCCAGCATCCATTTACACAGAGGCACATTTCATAATGCAAAGCCCTCTCAGATGAGTAGAAATTTCCCTCAGGAACACCATACTGGAATCGTTGCCTGATCTCTTCCTAAAGCTGTGTGATGCCTGCCGCCCTTCTAACAGCAACCAGAAACAGCTCTTTTCCTGATCTAATGTTATTGTAGCTGGCTCATAGTGGTGGCTCAATTACCCCTGTTGAAACAAGAGGTGAGACTTAAGGGTTTTTTTCCATCTTTTTCTTTGTCAGTAGAATACACAGAAGATGAATCTTGTCTGATTTTTAAAATTTAGCATCTTCTAGGACATGAAGAAATTACACTCATCCTAACCAACTCTTCTGATTGATCTCAATGCTTGTTCACTTCCTCCCTTTCTTTCTGCCCCAAACAGGCTTTTCCATGTTTCCAAAAAGAAGGGCAACACTATCAATGCATTTATTCGATTTTCTTGAATGACAAAATATTCTCTGGTAGATAGCAGTGCAGGAAAATATTGTTATGCCTCTATTTTACCTATATAACTTAGTTATATTAAGAAACTATTTTTTAAAATTTAAGGATCATAAGCCAGTATTGATTTCTGACTGACCAACATTAGAGGGCTAATTTTTGGGTCTGGTCTCAACAAAGATGCCTGTGATGCTAAGTCATGAAATTATACCAAATGAGATGAGGTATGTTAATTGTTCTGCACACTTTAGAGCAGTGGTTCCCAAACTTTTTTTGCCTACCACCCCCTTTCCAGAAAAAAATATTACTTAGTGTCCCCTGGAAATTATGAAACTATTTGTTGAACTCAGAATAGAATGTAATACAAAAAAAGTGTGGCCATCACTGCCCCACTGGATCGCTGCAGCACCTACCAGGGGGCGGTAGCGCCCACTTTGGGAATTACTGCTTTAGAGTGTCACAGAAATGATAGTTATATCATTAGCTATGATAACTCACAGCAAGGTCAAGTGTCACATTTGCTGATCACAGGAACCTTTGTTGGCAGGTCATTAAATATAGACTCTACCAAGTTTCACAGTCATTCCCTGATATACTATGCCCTCCCAAACTTGGATCCCACATTTTCTTTTAGTATAGAAGGCCTAGCCTATCTTGAATTATCTACACATGGAAATAGCCAAAGGATCCCAAGAAGCCAAACACTTATCAAGTGCCTGTGATGTTCAGGAGAGCCTGATATCGTAGCTGGAGCATGGAACTAAGAGTCAAGAAGGTCTGGCTCCATAACGGCCATGTTACTCTGGGAAAGTATCACAACTTCCCAACTTCCAGACAACCCTAAAAGTATAATCAGCCTAGATTGAGAAATGTCCTCAAAAGGAGTTCTCTATACAAAACAAATGGCAATTATAAAAAAAAAAATCTGTTTACATATTTTGACCATTTATCAATTGGGGAATGACTCATATTCTTATACTTTATTTCTTTTTTTTTCTTTTTTTATTTTTTTAAACCCTTAACTTCTGTGTATTGACATATAGGTGGAAGAGTGGTAAGGGTAGGCAATGGGGGTCAAGTGACTTGCCCAGGGTCACACAGCTGGGAAGTGTCTGAGGCTGGATTTGAACCTAGGACCTCCTGTCTCTAGGCCTGGCCTCAATCCACTGAGCTACCCAGCTGCCCATATTCTTATACTTTTGAAAAAAAATAAATGTGATGTCTAACTCAGCAACTGTTTGCAATTCCCCCACATTTACTATTTATCTTCTAATCTTTGTTATATTAGTTTTATTTCTAAATGAAATTATGAAGTGTGAAAAGAATAGAATGAAGAGAACATTATATACAGCAATGGAACAACTCTTTGAAGAATGACATGTGTATGTCTTCTTTCAGAGAAAGAACTGAAAAGAAGAAATAAGTAGAACATAGTTTTATATATACATATATCTTTTTGTCAAATGATGGCTTCTCTAATGGGGAGAGAGGAGGAAGGGAGGAAGATAAATACATTTAAATTTTTAAAATGCACTGCTTATCTTCTAAGGCTTTTTTGTGAAAATCAAAATTATATATATATGTATATATACATATTTATATTTATATATGTATACATATAATGTCACACGAATTATGGAGGATTATCATGAATGTCAGTTGTGATTAGCAATGACAAAATGAAAACTCTGTAGCCTGGTATTCAAGATGCTCCACAGTCTTGCTTCAAACATCATTTCCAACATTGTCTTACTCCTTGCCCTCTATGCAATCCATTTTCCAATTAAATTGGATTATTCAAAATTATACAATTTCATCCTGCTATCACCTCACTCCATCCTTCTACACATACATTTCACTCATGTTTAGAATGAACTCTTATATGGGTCTGAAAGCATTCCATTATTTTAGAAGCCATTTCAGGTTGCAAGTCTTCCATGAAGTCTTTCCTAAGGTCTTTCATCCTCATTGCTATATTATTATTATTATTATTATTATTATTATTATTATTATTATTATTATTATTATTATTAT